>NC_048576.1:33489562-33557062 GCF_013265735.2 Oncorhynchus mykiss
CCGCAGAGCTTCCGCAAATCCTCCGTTCATTTTTGTCACCAGTTCCTTGTGTTCCATAGCCAGGGAGGGAGGGGTGGGGTTAATGAGTAAGGATTTGCTTGGAAGAAGCAACATACATTTACTGACCACTGCCTGGACTAAAGCTAATTCAGAGGAAACACACACACACACACACACACACTGAGAACGAAGGGAGGGTGGGGGGCCTGACAGATTAACTTTGACGACTTCCTCAGAGTGAGAAGAGGAGAGAGGGATGGATGGAATGGGAGGGGAGCCTGGTGGGGCTAGGAGCAGGCAGAGGAGAGGAGGGAAGGAGATGGAGAGAATAGGAGGTAGACGATACATGAATGGTGTAGCCTCTCTCTGTTCTGATGGGAGGCGACGGATCTGTCTCCCTACCTGTCACCTGGTTACATGGTCCAACACTGCTGGTCTCACAGGAATTCCTGTAGCCTTAGAGACTACTTGGGTGCAAGCACGGGATGCGTTGATGAGTGTGAGTGTGTGTGTTAATAAAAAATGGCATATGTATGTGTATGTATGTGTGTCTTTCAGAGGGGTTGGGTTAAAAGCGGAAGTCAAATTTTGGTTGGACCTAATTGCCCAATAAAGTGATATTAATCTAAATCCTAACGTGCTGTAAACATGTGTGTTTGGTATTGTGTTGTCTATGTAAAGATGTGTGTTTGGCATTGTGTTGTCTATGTAAAGATGTGTGTTTGGCATTGTGTTGTCTATGTAAACATGTGTGTTTGGTATTGTGTTGTCTATGTAAAGATGTGTGTTTGGTATTGTGTTGTCTATGTAAAGATGTGTGTTTGGTATTGTGTTGTCTATGTAAAGATGTGTGTTTGGCATTGTGTTGTCTATGTAAACATGTGTGTTTGGTATTGTGTTGTCTATGTAAAGATGTGTGTTTGGTATTGTGTTGTCTATGTAAAGATGTGTGTTTGGTATTGTGTTGTCTATGTAAAGATGTGTGTTTGGCATTGTGTTGTCTATGTAAACATGTGTGTTTGGTATTGTGTTGTCTATGTAAAGATGTGTGTTTGGCATTGTGTTGTCTATGTAAAGATGTGTGTTTGGTATTGTGTTGTCTATGTAAAGATGTGTGTTTGGCATTGTGTTGTCTATGTAAACATGTGTGTTTGGCATTGTGTTGTCTGTGTAAAGATGTGTGTTTGGCATTGTGTTGTCTATGTAAAGATGTGTGTTTGGCATTGTGTTGTCTGTGTAAACATGTGTGTTTGGCATTGTGTTATCTATGTAAACATGTGTGTTTGGTATTGTGTTGTCTATGTAAAGATGTGTGTTTGGCATTGTGTTGTCTATGTAAAGATGTGTGTTTGGCATTGTGTTGTCTATGTAAACATGTGTGTTGGGTATTGTGTTGTCTATGTAAAGATGTGTGTTTGGCATTGTGTTGTCTATGTAAACATGTGTGTTTGGCATTATGTTGTCTGTGTAAACATGTGTGTTTGGCATTGTGTTGTCTGTGTAAACATGTGTGTTTGGTATTGTGTTGTCTATGGAAAGATGTGTGTTTGGTATTGTGTTGTCTATGTAAAGATGTGTGTTTGGCATTGTGTTGTCTGTGTAAACATGTGTGTTTGGTATTGTGTTGTCTATGTAAACATGTGTGTTTGGCATTGTGTTGTCTATGTAAACATGTGTGTTTGGCATTGTGTTGTCTATGTAAACATGTGTGTTTGGTATTGTGTTATCTATGTAAAGATGTGTGTTTGGCATTGTGTTGTCTATGTAAAGATGTGTGTTTGGCATTGTGTTGTCTGTGTAAACATGTGTGTTTGGCATTGTGTTGTCTATGTAAACATGTGTGTTTGGTATTGTGTTATCTATGTAAAGATGTGTGTTTGGCATTGTGTTGTCTATGTAAAGATGTGTGTTTGGCATTGTGTTGTCTGTGTAAACATGTGTGTTTGGCATTGTGTTGTCTGTGTAAACATGAGTGTTTGGTATTGTGTTGTCTATGTAAAGATGTGTGCTTGGTATTGTGTTGTCTATGTAAACATGTGTGTTTGGTATTGTGTTGTCTGTGTAAACATGTGTGTTTGGTATTGTGTTATCTATGTAAACATGTGTGTTTGGTATTGTGTTGTCTATGTAAACATGTGTGTTTGGTATTGTGTTATCTATGTAAACATGTGTGTTTGGCATTGTGTTATCTATGTAAACATGTGTGTTTGGTATTGTGTTGTCTATGTAAACATGTGTGTTTGGCATTGTGTTATCTATGTAAACATGTGTGTTTGGTATTGTGTTATCTATGTAAACATGTGTGTTTGGCATTGTGTTGTCTATGTAAAGATGTGTGTTTGGCATTGTGTTGTCTATGTAAAGATGTGTGTTTGGCATTGTGTTGTCTATGTAAACATGTGTGTTTGGCATTGTGTTATCTATGTAAACATGTGTGTTTGGTATTGTGTTGTCTATGTAAACATGTGTGTTTGGCATTGTGTTATCTATGTAAACATGTGTGTTTGGTATTGTGTTATCTATGTAAACATGTGTGTTTGGCATTGTGTTATCTATGTAAACATGTGTGTTTGGTATTGTGTTATCTATGTAAACGTGTGTTTATCTGCCTGTGAGTGTGTGTATATGTGTGTGTCTGTATCTGCACATGCGTGTTGGGATGAGGGTATAAATGTAGCGCTTTAGCCCCAGACTGGAGGCAGTGTGTGTGTGTCTTTATCCTGCACTGTCCTACTTAACGCAGTGCTGCTCCCTGCTTCCGCCCTCCACAGCACAGGACAGAAGGAGTCTCCCTCACCTCCCTACCTCCATCTGAGAGGGAGAGAGGAGGGGGAGAGCAAGCAAAGAGGACTGTACGACCCAGGCATAACACACGTGCTAAAACTGGGACAGTAAACCAAAAATTACCAACACTGACATTGCCTTCCTTTTACTGAAGAACTTTCTTTAATTTTGCTACACAACGTTCCTGTAGATTATTCTAAAACCATTATTTGGTCAACAGTAAGTCTATGCATTATGTTGATTCATGCTATGAAAGTATCTGCATGTCCCTGTTTCGCTGTTTGCTGATGTGTGAGCGAGCCACTCTCACTCCCGTACCCCACTGTGCAGCCAGAAGAGGGATGCATTCTGAGAAGAACAAGCATGTGACCGTTGTTCAAAATGCAATGCGAGGAAAAAGGCAGTTTTCAAAGCAACTACTGTTGTTCTCGTTACAGAGAAGAGAGTCACAGCTTTCTGTGAGTATATCATTTATTTCTCACCTCTTAACATTGACTTCATGGCACCACTTTACAACTGGACTAGGCTGCAGTATGGTTCTCTATCTGCAGTGAATGAGCCTACATCAACTAGCCTAGCAATGGAACGTTTTTCTGGGACATTAGCCTACATTTACTGATGGCAATGTAGGCTAATTTATTAATCTATCTAGCAACACTATCATATTTAGAGTTCGCAATCTAGATAAGTGTTGTGAATTCCCACTTCCTCGGGTGGTGAGTAATGTAGCCTATAGTCCAATATGCACAAAGATGACGGCAAATTCTCTGAATATATCTGATCATTCTGGATCCTATTTTGACAGGTAGGACCTCAAAATATCAATCATACATCCCCTGGATATGTTAGATGAAATAGCTTCATGTTTTAATCACAAGCTATCATCTCAGTTGTCTTGCCACTAGATATTTTTGTTCATATGACTAATGTAAAGTAATTGTCCATTCAAAAAGTATATATATATATATATATCGGTGTAGGCCTATTTATTGTTATTGAACAAAATACCAACATTTATCACGATATGTCTTTTTTTCCCATATCACCCAGCTCTAGCGACTCACCCAGCTCTAGCAGCTCACCCAGCTCTAGCAGCTCACCCAGCTCTAGCAACTCACCCAGCTCTAGCAGCTCACCCAGCTCTAGCAGCTCACCCAGCTCTAGCAACTCACCCAGCTCTAGCAACTCACCCAGCTCTAGCAACTCACCCAGCTCTAGCAGCTCACCCAGCTCTAGCAACTCACCCAGCTCTAGCAACTCACCCAGCTCCAGCAACTCACCCAGCTCCAGCAACTCACCCAGCTCTAGCAGATCACCCAGCTCTAGCAACTCACCCAGCTCCAGCAACTCACCCAGCTCTAGCAACTCACCCAGCTCCAGCAACTCACCCAGCTCTAGCAACTCACCCAGCTCCAGCAATTCACCCAGCTCTAGCAGCTCACCCAGCTCTAGCAGCTCACCCAGCTCTAGCAACTCACCCAGCTCCAGCAACTCACCCAGCTCTAGCAACTCACCCAGCTCCAGCAACACACCCAGCTCCAGCAACTCACCCAGCTCTAGCAACTCACCCAGCTCCAGCAACTCACCCAGCTCTAGCAACTCCCGGCAAAATAATGTATCGCTGGGTCAATTTATGGCAATATGGATATCTGTCCATGTCGCCTAGCTCTAACACACGCTAGGCAGGAAAGGGACACAGGCATATGCTCCAATGCATAACACACTGCATTGCATTAACTCATTGCCAGTCAGGCGAGCTGTTACATCAATCTGCTATAAATATAACAGAAGCCAGAATAAACTGAATGTCAACGCCTTCATGTGTCATTTAGTCAATTTATTGAACACTATGTTCAAAAGGATATGCTGAGATCAAGGCGGAATTATCAAGCGAAATCTAGCAACATATCAAGCAATTTGTATAAATATTATTGAACATGGTCTAGGAGTTGACGTGTCTTAAAAGGGAGTTTCTGAGCTCTTTGAAAATGTGACCAATTAGGTCCTGGATCAACAAAACATAAACAAGTCTCTTTGAAGCTGACCAATAGAGGACAGGCATCCTCCTTCCCCTTGGAAACACGCGTTACCCATCCCGGGGTGCATCTCCCTGCTGCCATGACAACGAGGAGGTTCTCTCCCTTCCTCTCCTTCCCCCACTCTCTCACTCTCTCTCCCTTTCAAATGGCTTCCGTTGCTTCCCCCTGCCCTGCCTCAACAGACAGTGCAGCATTGCTCTCCCTCTCTCAAACACATTCCAGGAGCAGAGTAGAGGTGCCTGCGGGTAATCCAGACCAGGTTTACAGACCAAAACAGGTCCTGGAACACACTCTCTCCCTGTCTCATGTCTGGAACTGACAGACAACACAAAGCAACCCAGAGCTTCTGGAATCTACTGTATACATTCTTCAAGTGGGAGGTCACATAAAATCAACCACTAACACAGACAGAAAAAGAGGGTGTGGGAGAGTGAGAGAAGCAAAGCCGAGATAGAATGAGAGAGAAGGAGGGGGGGGGTGCACTGTGCATTAGCGTGTGAAAGAGCTGGAGAGAGGTGATGAAAGCATTTCAAACGGGCTGAGGTTTGGGATTTGGGTTACGAACACAGACGAATGGCAACACAGGCGTCCAATGAGAGTCCTAGGTGACGCCACTCATGCGTAACAGGGGGGGAGCTGAGGAGTGACAGGCTAAATAGAGAACATAGCAACAGCAGTTGGGAGGACTTCTATGAGCTGAGAGTTGTCTGATGATTAGTGGGTATCAATGACCTGAGAATTACACTACGCAACACACTGCAACACACACTTCCTCTAAGGGTTTACTATTGGTCTGACTGACCTGGCTGAGGCAACTTAGTGACAGTAGTGGCCGACATGTTGACTTTTCTCTACTTACAGGACCGCAGCACAACCACATTTGAAAGTGTGTGCGAGCAATAGGCTAAATGCTGTGCCACATGTTTGCAGCTGTAGCATCTTGTCTGACAGTGAGACGAAAAAGAGGAAGTCCCCATAGAGTGAAAGCGTGACTTTGCAGTCAGAGGCAGCCTGCTTTGCGTAAGATGTTAGATAATTATAGTGACTGGGAGAGTGTGACTTTAAATTGCAGCACGGTCAGCGTGACGACAGCATGGCATGGCCTACTACTCTAACAGGTTTACCCAGGTCATCTGAGAAAATAGTTTATTTGTATTCAACACAAGTGGAAGACTGAATAAACACTCTTACCTAACTATCACAGAGCACAGGAGATGGTAAACAACACTCAGACTGCCTTGTCTACCATTTATGCACTGATCTAGGATAAGTTGACACCTATGACAGTCAGGCTGCATTCAATTAGGAGTGAACAAACTCAGCCATTCCTGGACCAGTTGTTAGGAGAACAGAAAAGTAATCTCACTTCTAAGACCCACTGGTGCAGTGGGATATTATGATTGGAAATGATGCAAAGTGTGTGACAAGATGAAAGGTATCGCCACCCTGGTGGATGGAGGTTCCCTGGGGGAAAAACAGCCCTCTACGGTGGCTCCTCTGGGACAAACCTAAATGGCTCCATGGTGAAAAACCCACAGAGCTGGGAGACTTGGAGCTGGCCACTGGGGAGGTAAAGCAAAGAGCTCCTTCTCTCTGTCTTAACACTAACCTGAGCAGCAGCTAAGCACTGTGTGTACCTAACAGACTAACATCTCAAACAACAGTCTTTTCTCTTAAATAGAAAAGATAATAAGCGACTTGAAGTGTAGTTAAAAACTGTACAAGACCACCTCTTTAAGAACATTATCCCCCAGATAGACGAGCTGTTCTGACCGGGCACAACATTAAAACACCATGCGCTGGGCCTCCCGAGTGGCTCAGCGGTCTAAGGCACTGCATCGCAGGGGTTCGATCCCAGGCTGTGTCATAACCGGCCATGACCGGGAGTCCCATAGGGCGGCACACAATTGGCCCAGTGTCGATCGGGATAGAGGAGGGTTTGGTCGGGGGGGGGGGGGGGGTTTTACTTGACTCATTGTGCTCTTGCGACTCCTTGTGGCGGGCCGGGCATCTGCAGGCTGACAGCAGTCGTCAGTTGAGCGGTGTTTCCTCCGACACATTGGTGCGGCTGGCTTCTGGATTAAGCGGGCGGGTGTTAAGAAGGGTGGTTTGGTGGGTGATGTTTTGGAGGACGCATGACTCGACCTTCGCCTCACCCAAGCCTGTTGGGGAGTTGCAGCAAAGGCATTATGGTTAGCAGTGTGGTTAAGGTTAAGGTTAAAATCTGATTTCATGACTGTTGCTGTGCCAGCTAGTGACCTCTCTGCAGAGCTGCCTCCAGAACAAGATTCATGACAAAAAATGCTAACCTGCTATTGAATCATTTTCAAACGGAAAGCGAAAACCAGCGATTCTTATTGGACAAGTCAAGGTAGTCCCTCCCTGTTCCAGTTCTGTTTATTCCGTTTGGTGTCTAATGAATACAACCCCGGCCTCCGCGGCAGCCTGGCCGGAAGAGGAACAAAGTCCTGAGTGAAGAACAACAACAACATCCTAAGGAGAACATGGCTGGTTTCTTTCTTGGTAGCTGTAGATCTATTTATACCCTGTCCCCGTCTCTGTGTAGCACAGGGAGTGGAGACTGGAGAGAGAGAGGGCTTGGCTTGGCTGGCTGTGAATTCCAGGGCTGACTGAGGAAACCTCATTGTTCCTTTTCCTCGACTGGGGCCTGGGTCTTCTCAGCCAGCAGAAATAGAGAGAGAGCAGGGCTGCCGTGTGGCCACCACACTAGACTAAGGGTATTAGTATGATTATTAGTTATACGAAATTAAGCCATTGTGTTCCCATACAAGCAATTAAAACTTTGTGCTTTTTGATAAGAAAGAGGGGATATTTCAGGGGCTTTAAAAAGGCTGTCTGGGATGGAACCTCTGATGTGATCATCAACAGCCATCAAATAATAAACTATGGATGTTACCACAGCAGCACTGAATGGGTGTGAAACAACTAATCATAGAACCAAGCACCACCATCCTGTGGCCCTAACCAGCCAGCTAGCCAGTAGCTCTCAGCTTTCACAGTGCTGCCTGCCTGTCACCCGACTGCTTTTCTGGGGTTTCTGGCAACAACATGTGAGACATTTAGCTAGTACAAAAACAAAAACACACAATGCCATGGGATGACTGCACTGTGACACCACGTTGAGCCGGAACAGAGCTCCTGTCTCCCCTAGCTAGTTAGTTAGGGTCTCTTATCAATCATTCCTCATTTGCCTTTCAATCCCTGCTCTGGGCTGCTCACCACAACACACTGACTGCCATTTCTCTCATTAAGCTGTTATTTAATCTGCACACGCTTCAACTCAGAAATACATAAGCGATATTCAGGCCGCCTACCTGAATATCGATGCTGGGTACAGTGCGCAGTTTCACTAGGCTACTGATATTGCCTGGGGTTGGCTCCGCATGCAAAATGACTTGCAGATCATTGACTGTCAACACAGTTACATGCAGTTCGGGACAGACGGAGAGGAAGCGTCAGTTGTCATAAACGACTGATGCATGCTATATCTGGATTGGTTTGGGGTCTGTAGACACAATCGAATGCTTTAAACCGATCAATATTAATGGATTTGTCACACGCATCGGCGGTTTTAGGACTTCAGAATTCTATCATTTTAAAAGTCAAATGGCAGGTTAAAATTCAGGGTGCTTTCTGTATAAAAGTCGCTCAAATAACAGCCAACACTTGTCCCTGTTGATATCCTATAGCTGGTCTTGATTTGTTGAAATTAAACAACAAAGCAACTGATTTGTTTTCCTCCCTGTTTCAACAGCCTCACAAAACTTCCATCCAACATTCTAGAATTCAGATGACTGTCTTCAGCTAATTCTCTTCTAACCAGTGATGCATGAATTATTTTCAATTTCACTGTGGCCTTTGAATAGTGTTAGTTAAAACAGAGCTACACAAACATTGGCCACCGCTCTATTGATTTCAAATTGAGACCGACATGAGTGATTAACAAAGTAGTGTTGTGTTTAACTTTCTGCGTCGGCAACCCGCTTGAAACAAAATGCAACAATCCAAAATGATTCTACAAGTTGTCCTCTAACCAGTGATATAGAGTACCAGTCAAAAGTTTGGACACACCTACTTATTCAAGGATTTTTCTTCATTTTACTATTTTCTACACTGTAGAATAATAGTGAAGACGTCAAAACTATGAAATAACACATGGAATCATGTAGTAACCAAAACAAATGTTAAAACAAATGACAATATATTCAATATTTGAGATTCTTCAAAGTAGCCACCCTTTGCCTTGATGAAATCTTTGCACACGCTTGACATTCTCTCAACCAGCTTCATGAGGTAGTCACCTGGAATGTATTTCAATTAACAAGTGTGCCTTGTTAAAAGTTAATTTGTGGAATTTCTTTCCTTCTTAATACGTTTGAGCCAATCAGTTGTGTTGTGACAAGGTAGGGTTGGTATACAGAAGATATCCCTATTTGGTAAAAGACCAAGTCCATATTATGGGAAGAACAGCTCAAATAAGCAAAGAGAAACAACAGTCCATCATTTCTTTGAGATACAAAGGTCAGTCAATCTGGAAAATTTTAAGGACTTTGAAAGTTTCTTCAAGTGCAGTGGCAATAACCATCAAGCGCTATGATGAAACTAGCTCTCATGAGGACCGCCACAGGAAAGGAAGACCCAGAGTTACCTCTGCTGCAGAGGATAAGTTAATTAGAGTAACTGAATCTCAGACTGCAACCCAAATAAATGCTTCACAGAGTTCAAGTAACAGACACATCTCAACATCAACTGTCCAGAGGAGACTGCGTGAATTAGGCTTTCATGGTCCAATTCCTGCAAAGATACCACTACTAAAGGACACACTAATAAGAAGAAGAGACTTGCTGGGGCCAAGAAACACGAGCAATGAACTTTAGACTGGTGGAAATCTGTCCTTTGGTCTGATGAGTCCAAATTAGAGATTTTGTTTTGATTTGCGCTTAGTGGGACTATCATTTGTTTTTCAACAGGACAATGACCCACCACACCTCCAGGCCGTGTAAGGGCTATTTGACCAAGAAGCAGAGTGATGAAGTGCTGCATCAGATGACCTGGCTTCCACAATCACCCGACTTCAACCCAATTGAGATGGTTTGCGATGAGATGGGCCGCAGAGTGAAGGAAAAAGCAGCCAACAAGTGCTGAGCATATGTGTTGTGTGAACTCCTTCAAGAGTGTTGGAAAATCATTCCAGGGGAAGCTGGTTGAGAGAATGCCAAGAGGGTGCAAAGCTGTCATCAAGGCAAAGGGTGGCTACTTTGAAGAATCTCAAATATTGAATATTTACATTTGTTTAACACTTTTTTGGTTACTACATGATTCCATGTGTTATTTCATTGTGTTGATGTCTTCACTATTATTCTACAATGTTGAAAATAGTAAAAATTAAGAAAAACCCTTAGTAGGTGTTTGCAAACTTTTGACTGGTTCTGTACATATTATTCCAAGATTCTGTGTTTTTGTTCAGTAAGGTCAGTTTGAACAGGACTTGTAACCCGGCTCCCCCTCTCCTTCTATAGATTTCAACGTGATATCAATATGAGTGATTGACAAAAAAGGGTTTATATTTCGGCGACCCCCAAATCAAAATGAATCATTCCAAAATGTAGCTTGTTGTCTTCAGCAGATATTTCCAGTTTCCATGTGGTTTTGAGTTGTGTTAGTTTCAGCTGTGCCTATAACCTGACTTCCCCCCTTACCAATATTTAGTTATTGAATTATTTATTTAACTAGGCTAGTCCAGTTAAGAACAAATTCTTATTTACAATGACGGCCTACCCCTGGCCAAACCCTAACCCAGACGACGCTGGGCCAATTGTGCACCCCCCTATGGGACTCCCAATCACGGCCAGTTGTGATACAGCCTGGAATTTAACCAGGGTCTGTAGTGACACCTCTAGCAATGATATGCAGTGCCTTAGACCGCTGCACCACTCGGGAGCCCAATATGAGTGATTAATTGCTATTTGTCAAAACAACAGGGTTTTTGGTGCATATGCAGTTCATAAGGTGCTTGTTTAAAACAAATACAAGTAATATGATTACTAGTTTAGCACATGTATGTGTAGGTAGTACATTTTATGTTTATGTTTTCAATATATCACAAACTGTTTATTGATTTGGAAACTTCAAAACTGTGTTTTGACATTGGGGTGTTTATCAAAATGTATTGTCAACGGGAAGCAGTAACAGCATCATTTTCTACTTATGTTTTAGATATATAAATGGAATTTTCCACATTAATTTCCATTCGTATTCTACTTAATTGGGTAAGACCTGCTGAATGAGTCCAAAAACATGATGTGATTGATTTATTTTGATGATCAACCAGAAAAGAAAAGAAAATGTTTTGACTTGCCTACAATAAGGCACATACATATTTAGCAAAAACAAACAAGATAAACATTTCTCATCTGCTATAACATTACAGTGACTAAAAAATGAGATACAAATGGCTACAAATTAGCTAGCTAGTCAGCTGACAGGCAAAATGTGGCTAACAGTAGTTTCTTAGCTAGAGTGCATCCAATAGATATATTGTAAAAAATACAAAAAATAAAAAATGTAAAACGAGTGCATAAAATCCTGCACAATGACAAAAATATGACTACAACATTGACAACTTCGTCAGAAAACACAAGGAAACAAATACTGTACTCACAGTTATTGCATTCACGCACAGTGAAGGATAAAACAATTAGAATAATAATGTTCTAAAGAGATTCTATGCACAACCACAGGCAGCGAACTGAACTTGGTAGTTAATTAACACTGCAAGCCTGTGCTAGCGGTAACCTCATCAGTCAGTCTTAAGGGTCCAATAGGATTACTTTAAATTCCTAATAGGAAAAAAGTAGTCAAATTAAATAAAAAAAAATGTGTCACATACACATGGTTAGCAGATGTTAATGCGATTGTAGCGAAATGCTTGTGCTTCTAGTTCTGACAGTGCAGTAATATAACAAGTAATCTAACAATTACACAACAACTACCTAATACACACAAATCTAAAGGGGTGAATGAGAATATTCACATGTAACTATATGGATGAGTGATGGCCGAGCGGCATAGGCAAGGTGCAGTAGATGGTATAAAATATAGTATATACATGTGATATGAGTAGTGTAAGATATGTAAACATTATTCAAGTGGCATTATTTATCCAAGTAGTCTAATAGGATTCCAATAGGATTCTGATACAGGTGACACAATATCCTATAGGACTACAAGAATCCTATAGGATCACTTTTTATTTCCAATAGGAAAAAAGTAGTCCAATAGGATTCTGATAGAGGTGTTACAAAATCCTAAAGGATTGTGAGAATCCTATAGGATTCTATTGAAAAAATTACTAATCCTACAAGATATTTTGACTAGGGTAGCGAGGAGCACCAAGTGTCACCACCTCGGTTGTTTACTCCTCAGCAGCTGTGTGCCTCCTTCGCTTATCAGAGGCCAGACACTGACAGAGACAAATCCTCCCCACCAGATAGAGGGGACGGCTCAGTCACTGCTGCGGCTCGGCAACACACTTCCAGGAAGTACAGCCAACAGGGTAGAAAGAACGGGTCTGTAGCCCTGCTCTCCAATTCAAAACCTTCACAACTTTATTTAACCAATGCAGAAAACACACTTCTCTATGGGGACAGAGTGGGCATTGGGCTCAGGACTAAATCTACCTGGAAAGGGAGTAATAAGAGAGGGGTACTTATCTGATTGATTAATAGAGCACAGCACCCAAGTATAAATGAGGCACAAATCAGACGTTCTTGAACTATTAATAGATGTATTCAATCGATCTTTATTCTATCCTTCAGTGAGCTACTACAACACCAGTGGTAGAGGGGAAGGAAGAAGGAAAGAACTGGAGGACTGTCAACACTGGGGAGAGGGGAAGGAAGAAGGAGAGAACTGGAGGACTGTCGACACTGGGGAGAGGGGAAGGAAGAAGGAGAGAACTGGAGGACTGTCGACACTGGGGAGAGGGGAAGGAAGAAGGAGAGAACTGGAGGACTGTCGACACTGGGAGAGGGGAAGGAAGAAGGAGAGAACTGGAGGACTGTCGACACTGGGGAGAGGGGAAGGAAGAAGGAGAGAACTGGAGGGCTGTCGACACTGGGGAGAGGGGAAGGAAGAAGGAGAGAACTGGAGGACTGTCGACACTGGGAGAGGGGAAGGAAGAAGGAGAGAACTGGAGGACTGTCGATACTGGGGAGAGGGGAAGGAAGAAGGAGAGAACTGGAGGACTGTCGACACTGGGGAGAGGGGAAGGAAGAAGGAGAGAACTGGAGGACTGTCGACACTGGGGAGAGGGGAAGGAAGAAGGAGAGAACTGGAGGACTGTCAACACTGGGAGAGGGGAAGGAAGAAGGAGAGAACTGGAGGACTGTCGACACTGGGGAGAGGGGAAGGAAGAAGGAGAGAACTGGAGGACTGTCGACACTGGGGAGAGGGGAAGGAAGAAGGAGAGAACTGGAGGACTGTCGACACTGGGGAGAGGGGAAGGAAGAAAAAGAGAACTGGAGCAGTGAGTAGGAGCATCTTACCTCTTATTAATGGGCTTCTCATCCTTCTCGTAGGGCTTGACGAACCACTTGCCAATGCGTACGAAGCTGCGGTTCATGAGACAGCGCTCCAGCAGGTTGTGGATGGCTTTGAACAGGAGCGTCCTGCACTCATAGGACAGGCCGCTCTCCCACACACCGTCCTCCTCAGCTAGATAGACAGACGGACGGAGAAAGACAGGGTTAGTCATTTTTTTAAACAAATTTGCAAATCAGCTCAGCTGCATAAAACAATTTATATAGCTACACTGGCTACAATTTCCTCTGTTTCACTTTTCTGTTGAACAAACTACCAAGAATTTGAATAATTTAACCCGCCTGTATTGGCTTAATGTATGATTAATTCACTTATTGGCCTAATGCACACAAACGTTTCTCTCCATCTTTTCAGTTTTACTCAGTCGGGCAAGACTTAGTGGTTTACAAGAAATGCTAATGTTACACTAACAACACATGAGACAATTCCTGAATCCTGACGGTGCCAAAACAGCAGACAGAAGTGTAAAGTAGATGCCTAGCAGAGGTGAAGGGGATCAAAAGACCAGACAGGCAAAGGGAGGGAAGTTGATGTGAGCTATGTCTTGCAGTTATACTATGTACACTGCACTGAAAATACAATTATTATATAATTATATTATATAATACTAAATCACAAGCCTACTATTTCAAGTGGGCAGCATATTGAACCTGGCATCTCAAAATATAGATTTGAAACAAAATAGTCAGTCATATCTTTTACTGACATCTGAAAATCATATATTGACCGTAAGCAAGCAGGGAGAAAAGACAAACTATAACCGGGAAAGTATTTTCACGCAAAGAAAACACAATGCAAATCTGTATATCCTCAGTTAGATAGACGGAGAGAGAGAGAGAGACAGGGTTAGAGACACCAGATGTAGGGATAGTTGGGGCATAACTAACGAAATTACAATTAACGAAAATGTACACTTAATCCAGTACAAGCTCAAGTATGAAACAAGAGACAAAATGCACAAATTCAACAGCACAACGGCAGAGTCATGTCTTTAGTGTAAATAAAAAAATGACTCAATAATCCATGTTTTCTGGGAATGCTATCAAGTCCGGGAAGTTGTGGGCAGAGCTAGAAAGATGGCTGTCAGAAGTATTACAACGCAAATATACTTTGAATTCACCTGTCTGCATATTTCAACACATGGCATATGGGGGTGGAGTGAGATAGCCGATGGATTGGACGATTCTCTTCTCATCACTCATCTTGAAAAAACAATCAATTATCAAGCCCCATCATCAACACAATGGAAAAATCGAATGATTTAATTTTAAATATTGAAAAAAAAAGGTTTTGTCATGAAGAAAAACAAAAAATCACACCGAATACAAACATACACATGCAGTTGAAGTCGGAAGTTTGCGTACACCTTAGCCAAATCCATTTAAACTCAGATTTTCACAATTCCTGACATTTAATCCAAGTAAAAAGTCTTAGGTCAGTTAGGATCACCATTTTATTTTAAGAATGTGAAATTTCATCACATTCCCAGTGGGTCCGAAGTTTACGTACACTCAATTAGTATTTGGTAGCATTGCCTTTAAATTGTTTAACTTGGGTCAAACGTTTCGGGTAGCCTTCCACAAGCTTCCCACAATAAGTTGGGTGAATTTTGGCCCATTCCTCCTGACAGAGCTGGTGTAACTGAGTCAGGTTTGTAGGCCTCCTTGCTCGCACACCAATTTTCAGTTCTGCCCCCAAATGTTCTATAGTATAGAGGTATGGGCTTTGTGATGGCCACTCCAATACATTGACTTTGTTGTCCTTAAGCCATTAACGATTTTTTTTAACACAAAGCAAGTAATTCTCTGCAGCACACAGAAAACAGACAGAGCAGCTACATTTCACCACAAGTTTCCATTCATGCCTGAAGTGTGTCTGTACCCAGTTAGACGGGTGAAAGTGCTGCTGCAGGCTGGCTAGATACAGTACTAGTCAAAAGTTTGGACACAGCTGCTCATTCAAGGGTTTTTCTTTATTTTTACTATTTTCTACAATTTTGAATAATAGTGAAGACATCAAAACTATGAAATAACACATATGGAATCATGTAATAAGCAAAAAAGTATTAAACAAATCAAAATCTATGTTATATTTGAGATTCTTCAAAGTAGCCACTTTTGCCTTGATGTCAGCTTTACACACTCTTGGCATTCTCTCAACCAGCTTCACGAGGAATGCTTTTCCAACAGTCTTGAAGGAGTTCCCACATACGCTGAGCACTTGTTGGCTACTTTTTCTTCACTCTGCGGTCTAACTCCTCCCAAACCATCTCAATTGGGTTGAGGTCGGGTGATTGTGGAGGCAAGGTCATCTGATGCAGCACTCCATCACTATGCTTCTTGGTCAAATAGCCCTTACACAGCCTGGAGATTTGGACTCATCAGACCAAAGGACAGATTTCCATAAGTGTAATGTCCGTTGCTCGTGTTTCTTGGCCCAAGCAAGTCTCTTCTTCTTATTGGTGTCCTTTTGTAGTGGTTTCTTCGCAGCAATTCGATCATGAACGCCTGATTCACGCAGTCTCCTCTGAACAGTTGATGTTGAGATGAGTCAGTTACTTGAACTCTGTGAATCATATATTTGGGCTGCAATCTGAGGTGCAGTTAACTCTAATTAACTTTTCCTCTGCAGCAGAAGTAACTCTGGGTCTTCCATTCCTGTGGTGGTCCTCATGAGAGCCAGTTTCATCATAGTGCTTGATGGTTATTGCCACTGCACTTGAAGAAACTTTCAAAGTTCTTGAAATGTTTCTGATTGACTGACCTTCATGTCTTAAAGTAATGATGGACTGTCGTTTCTCTTTGCTTATTTGAGATGTTCTTCCCATAATATGAACTTGGTCTTTTACCAAATAGGGATATCTTCTGTATACCAACCCTACCTTGTCACGACACAACTGATTGACTCAAATGCATTAAGAAGGAAAGAAATTCTACAAATTAACTTTTAACAAGGCACACCTGTTAATTGAAATGCATTCCAGGTGACTACCTCATGAAGCTGGTTGAGAGAATGTCAAGCGTGTGCAAAGATTTCATCAAGACAAAGGGTGGCTACTTTGAAGAATCTCAAATATAAAATATATTTTGATTTGTTTTTGGTTACTACATGATTCCATGTGTTATTTCATAGTTTTGATGTCTTCACTATTACTCTACAATGTAGAAAATAGTACAAATAAAGAAACACCCTGGAATGAGTAGGTGTGTCTGTAGATAGATAGATAGATAGATAGATAGATAGATAGATAGATAGATAGATAGATAGATAGATAGATGATAGATAGATAGATAGATAGATAGATAGATAGATAGATAGAAGCTCCAGGTGCACTGTCTTAGCCTAGTCTCTGATTGGTTTCCTCTGTCTGTTCAACTCCTATGGTCATTGACACGCGATGACTTAGAGAACAAGGGCACCTGCTTGATGCTGCATAGAATACCACACAAGATAGCACAGTTTCCTTATCCTGGTCCCGGACCTGTTTGTGTCGTCTTGACAGTGACCATAGGATTTGGCAACATCACACAAACAGAGCAGGCTAGCGGTGTCTTTACTACCCGACTTTGATAGTGGGGTTTGTTTCTGGATCATGAGCGGCTGTGGCCTGGATGCTCTGCTAATCTCACTAACAGCCACTGTGAGACATCTTAGACATCTTAGAGCACTTAAGCTCCTTTCAAACATGTCTCCAGCAAACCTCTGTCCCTGTGTGCAGCACCGTGCAGCACAGAGAAATAAACACCACACATGACCACGAGACATGATCCCCTGTATCTTATTTGACAAGATGGTGTTCCTTATTGTGACGAGACTCAGTTCTGAGCTAGCTACCAAACTGTGCAGCTATAAACTTCAGGTAAATGAAAATGTGTTAGGCCTACATTGTGGAGACAGATTAGTTTAGTTAGGTGAGGAGAAAGTCTACACAGACATAAATATACATCGCTGATTGCGTCTCTCTGCCTCTGAAAGAGGAATTTAAACTGTGATTTCTTTGCCCCCCGCATAGCAATAGTAAAAGAAACCATTTTGCCCTTGGCAAAGCAGAGCAGTGAGTGCTGAACAGCTTGTTTTAGAGGATCTGGGCTTATATATTTTTCAGGGCTTTAAGTAGAGGGCCGGCTACATTTCACAGGTGCACTTGTAAACAGCCGCCAGAAAAACCTAAAAAGGCCTGACATTTTAACTTGGTTGCCCAATGCTAAAAGAAAAAAGCTGTCCGTCCACCCTGGAGAGAGTTTGACCTTGTTCTTCATATCACTAGTCTCCCTCCTCCCATTTACTACAAAACTTCCCCCATTCCTCAACTCCCCTTTACCCCTCTTTCAGATGCCTTTCCTTAGCCCCTCTGGACACTGTGCGCCAGCTTCTAAACCTATCTCAGATTCAGCCAAAAAGTGGGTTTCCAGAAAAAAAGTGTGTGTTTAGACACGGACATGTCTTATCGTTGAAACACTGTAGAGGAAACAGAAACTGTAGGTATGAGGAACTCAG
The DNA here is from genome assembly GCF_013265735.2 of Oncorhynchus mykiss. NCBI lineage: Eukaryota > Metazoa > Chordata > Actinopteri > Salmoniformes > Salmonidae > Oncorhynchus > Oncorhynchus mykiss. The sequence goes on from NC_048576.1 coordinate 33,507,505, forward strand.
GCATCCCTCCATATACTATTTCAAGCTCAAATGAGGAGATGGCTGTGAAATAAGCCAACGTTGTACACAGCCAGTGCTGACAGGGCTACGTTCACAAGACCAAACGTTGCAAGAATAAAGCGGACATGATTCCTGATTCTACAGGTCAGAGAGATATATTCTTATATGTAGGTTCCACAACGTTGTTCCATGCTGAACTCTGCCCTGGTATTCTGTGCAGTAGGCTGACAGGAGCCCTTGTTCTCTACGTCTGTTTGTTAAGAAGGATTTAACATTGAGGACTCGGCCAACCGACCCTCCTCTGACATGGCAGTGCAAAGGTCACAATGTCATGACAACAAGTAAGCAGCCAGCCTGGCCAGCTGGTTCTTGACAACAACACCAGCAGATTATAGAAGAAAACATGGGAATCATCCCATTGCAAAGCCATGCTGGCCTGACTGAATATAGACAGATCTCCACTCACTGTTACTAATAACACATATGGGGTTAGAGTGTGTAGGAGTAGGTAAAGAGAGGGGGAAATACAGTGCCTTGCGAAAGTATTCGGCCCCCTTGAACTTTGAGACCTTTTGCCACATTTCAGGCTTCAAACATAAAGATATAAAACTGTATTTTTTTGTGAAGAATCAACAACAAGTGGGACACAATCATGAAGTGGAATGACATTTATTGGATATTTAAAACTTTTTTAACAAATCAAAAACTGAAAAATTGTCAGTGCAAAATTATTCAGCCCCCTTAAGTTAATACTTTGTAGCGCCACCTTTTGCTGCGATTACAGCTGTAAGTCGCTTGGGGTATGTCTATATCAGTTTTGCACATCGAGAGACTGACATTTTTTCCCATTCCTCCTTGCAAAACAGCTCGAGCTCAGTGAGGTTGGATGGAGAGCAATTGTGAACAGCAGTTTTCAGTTCTTTCCACAGATTCTCGATTGGATTCAGGTCTGGACTTTGACTTGGCCATTCTAACACCTGGATATGTTTATTTTTTTAACCATTCCATTGTAGATTTTGCTTTATGTTTTGGATCATTGTCTTGTTGGAAGACAAATCTCCGTCCCAGTCTCAGGTCTTTTGCAGACTCCATCAGGTTTTCTTCCAGAATGGTCCTGTATTTGGCTCCATCCATCTTCCCATCAATTTTAACCATCTTCCCTGTCCCTGCTGAAGAAAAGCAGGCCCAAACCATGATGCTGCCACCACCATGTTTGACAGTGGGGATGGTGTGTTGCTTTTACGCCAAACATAACGTTTTGCATTGTTGCCAAAAAGTTCAATTTTGGTTTCATCTGACCAGAGCACCTTCTTCCACATGTTTGGTGTGTCTCCCAGGTGGCTTGTGGCAAACTTTAAACAACACTTTTTATGGATATCTTTAAGAAATGGCTTTCTTCTTGCCACTCTTCCATAAAGGCCAGATTTGTGCAATATACGACTGATTGTTGTCCTATGGACAGAGTCTCCCACCTCAGCTGTAGATCTCTGCAGTTCATCCAGAGTGATCATGGGCCTCTTGGCTGCATCTCTGATCAGTCTTCTCCTTGTATGAGCTGAAAGTTTAGAGGGACGGCCAGGTCTTGGTAGATTTGCAGTGGTCTGATACTCCTTCCATTTCAATATTATCGCTTGCACAGTGCTCCTTGGGATGTTTAAAGCTTGGGAATCCAAATCCGGCTTTAAACTTCTTCACAACAGTATCTCGGACCTGCCTGATGTGTTCCTTGTTCTTCATGATGCTCTCTGCGCTTTTAACGGACCTCTGAGACTATCACAGTGCAGGTGCATTTATACGGAGACTTGATTACACACAGGTGGATTGTATTTATCATCATTAGTCATTTAGGTCAACATTGGATCATTCAGAGATCCTCACTGAACTTCTGGAGAGAGTTTGCTGCACTGAAAGTAAAGGGGCTGAATAATTTTGCACGCCCAATTTTTCAGTTTTTGATTTGTTAAAAAAGTTTGAAATATCCAATAAATGTCGTTCCACTTCATGATTGTGTCCCACTTGTTGTTGATTCTTCACAAAAAAATACAGTTTTATATCTTTATGATTGAAGCCTGAAATGTGGCAAAAGGTCGCAAAGTTCAAGGGGGCCGAATACTTTCGCAAGGCACTGTATATATCAATAAAACAGCAAGAGGCTGATGAAGAACCGAAAGCTAAGTTGCCATTTCTTCTGTGGCCAATTTGCATTCCTTTTCTCGATCCAGTTTTTTTTACAGAAGAGAAAACAGCCCCAGCGTAAATGACGGGAAACGTCTAAACCTTAATTTACATAAACAGATATCACATCTGCTTTACTCTGTCAGGATCACATCTGCCCCCCCCCCCCCCCCCTCTAGTATTTTCCTCTAGCGCTGAAGAGAAGCAAACAGGCATCTGGTTTGCATCAAGCGTTCCTAACGACCTTATGTCTCTCATAGTCCACCACAGCCAAGAGAACAGGAGCAATACTCTTTCTGGAGACAGTCAGAGACACACACACAAACAAAGAGGTGCACAGATCAAACCTACTATTAATATAAGTCAAAAAATGTAAGCTAGTAAGCTATCAGAGAGGAAACGTTTGAATTGTCTCAAGACTATACCCGGCAGGCAGGCAAGCAGCCGACACAATAAGAGCCAGGGAGGGGGGCAACCTGTTTCCACTGACTGATGTGGAAGGAGAGTGGTACTTTTACACACAGTTCCCACAGTCCTTACAGCAACAGATTAGAAAGCATTCTTCCCTGACAAAAGAGGGACAAAAGATGGCCTGTCTCCTTTTTCTCTGCAACAAGTAACTTACATGTTAAATGGCCATCCCTTATAACATCCCTTATAACATCCCTTATAACCATCCCTTATAACCATTCCTTATAACATCCCTTATAACCATCCCTTATAACATCCCTTATAACCATCCCTTATAACCATCCCTTATAACCATCCCTTATAACATCCCTTATAACCATCCCTTATAACCATCCCTTATAATCATCCCTTATAACATCCCTTATAACATCCCTTATAACCATCCCTTATAACCATCCCTTATAACATCCCTTATAACCATCCCTATAACCATCCCTTATAACATCCCTTATAACATCCCTTATAACCATCCCTTATAACATCCCTTATAACCATCCCTTATAACCATCCCTTATAACCATCCCTTATAACATTCCACTCAATGTGGAAAGTGCCTCTTCCACTTATCTTCCCATTTGAAAAACAGACTGTCAAATTAAAATAAGCATTTTCACCCAAACAAAACAACATTGCTTTCAATGTGTGAAATTTCTCTCCAAATCAAAATAGGAGGAGCGGTCCCGGTCAGATTAGCAGCTAATAGGTCAATGCACCGCCAATTAACTCCATGGCTCTTAATTCCAGCCTGTTAATTGGCTGTTGTGTGAGGTGGGAGGTTGCTAGCTGGCGTGTGTTTGGCTGTCAAGAGAGAGAGAGACCAGAGAAAGAGAGACCAGAGAGAGGGGGAAAGAGAGAAAGACCAAAGAGAGAGAAAGAGAGGGAGAGAGAGACCAGAGAGAGAAAGAGAGAGAGACAGAGAAAGACACACAGTAGCCTGGCTCAGGTTCAGGTTTATGTCTCCCTCCCTCTCCCGTTTGGCGGAGGGGGCCCAGATGAGCTGACCGAGCAGGCAGTAATCTTTCACAGGCATAGACAGGACCACACTACACAGCAGCGACTTCTCAGAAGAAGCTCCCAAATCACACACTCCACTCACACTGCACCGACCACTAGGGTCAGAACAATACGAGTATCATCATACTCATTAGTATCGTCGCAAGGAAACAAAACACGAAACGGCTTTAACTTCTTTAGGAATGTTGGAAACAAACATCATTATGTTGTCATCCAGAGTCGCAAGTATTTATTTTCCAAGCTATAGCACACAATATTTTACATAGAGCAGATTTTTAAAGGACCAAAGAGTTACTGGTAGTGTCACAGCCCTACCGATAACCAGCACACACCTCCCCTGACACCAGTGTATGAGATCTCGCCAAGAGCCTGGTGACACAAGATACAAATATACTGAACAGGGATACGGGCAGCTGAGCAAAAATGTAGGAAAACAAACATTCCGGAGGACCTATCATCCTTTCACTCCCTCTTCTTTACATTCTCTTCATCTGTGTCCGCTGCTAAAGCCACTTTCTACCACTCTACATTTCAAGCTTCTGCCTCTAACCCAAGGAAACTATTTTCCACCTGCTCCTTCCTCCTAGAGGCGTCACAACAGATACCCTGGTTCGAATCCAGGCGGTATCATTGTAAATAAGAATGTATTAACTGACTTGCCTAGTTAAATAGAACTACCCTATGCCTTGACCTCATTCTCTCCTCGCTCTCCAGATGACATCATGTGACTAGTGAGGTCTGGCCGCCCTGACAACCTACCCGCTCGACCCCAGCCCCTCCTCCCTTCTCCAGACCTCTCTGGAGACCTTCTCCCATTCCTCATCACCTCATCCTTGACCACTGGCTGTGTCCCCTCTGACCCAAGTTGCTCCCCTCCTCAAGAAATCAACACTCAACTCATCTGAGGTCAAAAACTATAGACATGTATCCCTTTTTTCTTCTCTTTCCAAAACACTTGTTTTGTGTGCTGTCTCTGATCAACTCTCTCATTAGCTCTCTCAGAATGATCTTCTTGACGACTCAACTGAAACTGCTCTTCTCTGTGTCATGGAGGCTCTCCACATTGCCAAAGCTGACTCTCTCTCTCCTCTGTTCTCATCCTCCTAGATCTATCCGCTGCCTTTGACGCTGTGAACCATCAGATTCTCCTCTCCACCCTCTCAGGGCTGGGTGTCTCAGGCTCTGCCCACTCTTGGGATGCATCCCATCTGGCAGGCCGCTCCTACCAGGTGACCTCTCCTCTTCTCTCTATAGACCAAGTCACTCGGCTTCGTCATATCCTCACATGGTCTCTCCTATCATTGCTATGCGCATGACACTCAACTACTTTTCTCCTTCCCCCTTTCTGACACACAGGTGGCGACACGCATCTCTATCTCAACTTGGATGTCGACCCACCACCTCAAGCTTAACCTCAACGGAACTGCTCTTTCTCCCAGGGAAGGCCTGCCCGCTCAAAGACCTCTCCATCATGGTTAACAACTCCAGAGTGTCGCCCTCCCAGAGTGCAAAGACCCTTAGAGTTACCCTGGATAACACCCTATCATTCTCTCCAAACATCAAAGCAGTGACCCGCTCCTGCAGGTTCATGCTCTACAACATCCGTAGAGTACGACCCTACCTCACACAGGAAGAGGCAAGATCCTAATCCAGGCCCTTATCTTCTCCCGTCTGGACTACTGCAACTCGCTGTTGGCTGGGCCCCCCACTTGTGCCATCAAACCCCTGCAACTTATCCAGAACGCTGAAGCCCGCCTGGTTTTCAACCTTCCCAAGTTCTCTCATGACACCCCGCTCCTCTGCACACTCCACTGGCTTCCAGTCAAAGCTCACATCCACTACAAGACCATGGTGCTTACCTACAGAAAAGCAAGAGGAACTGCCCCTCCCTACCTTCAGGCTAACCCTACACCCCCACCCGAGCACGCCATCTGCCACCTCAGGTCTCTTGGCCCTCCCACCTCTACAGGAGGGCAGCTCCGGCTCAGCCCAGTCCAATCTCTTCTCTGTCCTGACACCACTATGGGAGGGCAGCTCGCGCTCAGCCCAGTCCAAGCTCTTCTCTGTCCTGTCACCTATATAGGAGGGCAACTCCCGCTCAGCCCAGTCCAAGCTCTTCTCTGTCCTGACACCCCTATGGTGTAACCAGCTTCCCCTTGAAGCTAAGACAGCAGAGTCCCTGCCCATCTTCCAAAAACATCTGAAACTCTGAAACATCAAACACCCCCTTCTAGCTTAGACTCTACTGAAAAAATGTACTTTCTATGCCTGTGATATGTTTGTCCCACTTATCTTATCCCAGCTATCTTAAGATGAATACACTAACTGCAAACACACACACACACACACACACAGGTGTTTGTGGGCCCATTCCAGCAGTGTTTGTTTATGCTAAGAGGTGAATGTAAGAGGGCATGGTTTTGGAGGTGGTCAGTCCCTCCAGTCACAGGTGTCTATGCTCTGGTAATTAAAGCTGCAGTCGGTAGCTCATTAAACACCAAGATTAATGTCTTGTGATCCACAGGGCTCCAGGGGATTTTTCCATCCAGACTAGGTAGAGGAGCTTTTCCTCCCTCTTTCTCTGTCTCTCTTCCCCCCTCCTTCTCTCCTTCCCACTCTTCCCATCCATCCACAAGCAGCCAAGAGAGATGGACCTGTAGTGGTGCTGCTTGCTCCACAAAGTCTCTATTACTAATGAATGAACATTTCAAGAGCAGAGTAAGGGGAGAGAGCGCACCCGCCCGTCTAGCACCCAGGCATCCAGAGCCAGAGCTTTATTTAAGTTGAAAAATGTTGGAGACCAAAGACATTTAGGAGCACAATAAATCATATTTCAGATATTAAAAGCTAGAATCCTAAATTTTTCTAGGCGCACTAGTGCTCCTAAATTAAAATTCCAGGTTGCACAGCAAAATATTTTGGCGCATATGCAAGTAAAATGGTCGCACTGTAGAGCCATGTGGCCACGTCCCAGTCCCCAGCCTCATCTGTGATGCACCAGGCCCACAGCCCCCCAGCCAGCCATCAGAGAACAGGGAGGGAAGTGGAGGGGGTCACATTCAGAAGATTAGCCCTGGAAAATGGATCCCAAAGCACAAAAGGCATCAACCCCCCTGACTCTCTAAAAAGTCAACTACAAGCCAGTCGAGTAGATTTATCCATTTACTTATCTCAGAAGCCTTTTGCGGCTGACACAGAGAACAGGGTCAAACCGAAGCGCTCAGAATCTTTAGCCTGGGTTAATAGGGAATATTGCTCACCAATTATCTTAGATCCACATCAACAGCCTTGCCGCTACAGTGCTGCTGCAACCACAACCAACCTTGTTCCAAAACAACCTCAAGCAACTTAGCGTAATTGAGAGCGGTTACAGCTTGGTTGTGTTCAAATTGTATGCAGGACATCTGGGTGGGCAAACATTCATGTTTTTCCTCAGGTGTAGCCAGATAATACAAAGCCTTTTGGATAGGTGTTGAGATAAGCCTGAACTGCGCCATCTCACTTAATCATGTCATGTTTATCAGTTATATCGAGAAGGAGGAAAACTGACACTATTAAGGCAGTTGCACTTGTCAAGTGAAGTCTTAGACCGTTTTCACATTCATGATAGCAAAGGGAAATGCTGTTGTGTCGCGCACGATACTCGCCCGACAGTTGCCCCCCTCCGAGCACGCCAGCGTAAACAGAACTGTCTCGTCAAGCTCAACACTCCTACAGTATAAATGGTAAAAGCAGAGCAATGTTTTTGAAAGAGATGAAATTGTTTGACCTGAAATTTCAGTAACAGCCCGTTACATTCTAAATTGTTTTACCTGAAATTTCAGTAACAGCCCGTTACATTCTGAAATTGTCGCAGTAGCTACTGCCTGCCAGCTGCATTGAGCTGCGTAAAACTATGGAAGCCCAAACCCTATCAAACAAATCATGAAACGAATCAGTCTAAACAATAGTACTTTGTCCCTTGTGTACTTAGGCAAATGCCAGCTCGCCACACGCTTGTTGGCGGCCCTGCTGGGCGGATTGCCACACAATGCTACAAATGAAGAAACATAACTTATATGTATGATCTATATGCATTTTATTTTTGCATGGCGGGAATGGGCTTTTATATAAAACAACTCAACATCTCAACTCCACGGTGAATTATATCCACGTTTTCTGTCTCAATTTGCTTTTACCACATGTAGCCTAATGATTTGCATGATATTGATAAAAATGAAGCATTGGTTGTTGTACTGTTTGTAAGGTAGGCCTACTGTAATTTTATATTTATATTAGAGGGCTAATCATTCATTTTTGATAGGCTAACATTACTTGATGAAGACACGTTGTTAGCTTTAGCTAGCAGTACCTCTGCGTTTTTGTCTTGAAGCTAAAATATAGTACCCGTAAAACACCAGCCTCAACGTCAACAGTGAAGAGGCGACTCCGGGATGCTGGCCTTCTAGGAAGAGTTGCAAAGAAAAAGCCATATCTCAGACTGGCCAATAAAAATAAAAGATTAAGATGGGCAAAAGAACACATACACTGGACAGAGGAACTCTGCCTAGAAGGCCAGCATCCCGGAGTCGCTTTGAGGAGTTGAAGACTTGTGAGGCGTCTGTTTTAGAGGTCGACCGATTATGAATTTTCAACGCCGATAACGATACTGATTATTGTAGGACCAAAAAAAGCCGATACCGATTAATCTGCCGATTTTTTTAATTTATGTGTAATAATGACAATTACAACAATACTGAATGAACACTTATTTTAACTTAATATAATACATCAATAAAATCTATTTAGCCTCAAATAAATAATGAAACATGTTCAATTTGGTTTAAATAATGCAAAAACAAAGTGTTGGAGAAGAAAGGAAAAGTGCAATATGTGCCATGTAAAAAAAGCTACCGTTTAAGTTCCTTGCTCAGAACATGAGAACATATGAAAGCTTGTGGTTCCTTTTAATAATGTCTGAAAGTTACATATTTAAAAAATATATTTTTGAATTTAGCGCGCTGCCTTTTTAGTGGAATGTTGTCGAGCTAGAAAGGTTAACCTTTTACGACTAGGGGGCAGTATATACATTTTTGGATAAAAAACGTTCCCGTTTTAAACAAGATATTTTGTCACGAAAAGATGCTTGACTATGCATATAATTGACAGCTTTGGATAGAAAACACTCTGACTTTTCCAAAACTGCAAAGATATTGTCTGTGAGTGCAACAGAACTGATGTTACAGGCGAAACCCAGATAAAAATCCAATCAGGAAGTGCCGCATTTTTTGAAACCGCCTCATGCCAATGACTCCTTATATGGCTGTGAATGAGCTACGAATGAGCTTACGTTTTCTACATATTCCCCAGGGTGTCTACAGCATTGTGACGTCTTTTTACGCATTTCTGTTGAAGAATAGCCGTAAGGGACCACATTTAGCAAGTGGTCACATGATGTCTCCCGCAGAAAATCTTGCGTAAAATACTGAGGTAGCCATTTTTCCAATCGCTTCTTATGAGAAACCAATTGTCTCGATTGATGTATTATCGAATAGATATGTTAAAAACACCTTGAGGATTGATTCTAAACAACGTTTGCCATGTTTCTGTCGATATTATGGAGCTAATTTGGAAAAAAGTTTGGCGTTGTAGTGACAGCATTTTCCGGTCGATTTCTCAGCCAAGCGTGATGAACAAACGGGAGCTATTTCGCCTACAAAAATAATATTTTGGGGAAAAAAGGAACATTTGCTATCTAACTGGGAGTCTCCTGAGTGAAAACATCCGAAGTTCTTCAAAGGTAAATTATTTAATTTGATTTCTTTTCTTATTTCCGTGAAAATGTTGACATTAATATGGCCGAATCCAGAAACTATCATCTCGGCAACAAGACGTTTATTCTTTCATTGAAATACGGAACCGTTCCGTATTTTATCTAACGGGTGGCATCAATTAGTCTAAATATTCCTGTTACATTGCACAACCTTCAATGTTATGTCATAATTACGTAAAATTCTGCCAAATTAGGCGGCCCAAACTGTTGCATATACACTGACTATGCGTGCAATGAACGCAAGAGAAGTGACACAATTTCACCTCGTTAATATTGCCTGCTAACCTGGATTTCTTTTAGCTAAAAATTCAGGTTTAAAAATATATACTTCTGTGTATTGATTTTAAGAAAGGCATTGATGTTCATGGTTAGGTACACATTGGAGCAACGATACGCACCGCATCGATTATATGCAACGCAGGACACGCTAGATAAACTAGTAATATCATCTACCATGTGTAGTTAACTAGTGATTATGATTGATTGATTGTTTTTTATAGGATAAGTTTAATGCTAGCTAGCAACTTACCTTGGCTTACTGCATTCGTGTAACAGGCAGACTTCTCGCGGAGTGCAATGAGAGGCAGGTGGTTAGAGCGTTGGACTAGTTCATTGTAAGGTTGCAAGATTGAATCCCCCGAGCTGACAAGGTGAAAATCTGTCGTTCTGCCCCTGAATGAGGCAGTTAACCCACCGTTCCTAGGCCGTCATTGAAAATAAGAATGTTTTCTTAACTGACTTGCCTAGTTAAATAAAGATTAAACAAAGGCGTAAAAAAATATTAATAATTAAATCGGCCAAATCGGTGTCCAAAAATACCATTCCAATCGGCCATTCCGATTAATCGGTTTCTCAAACTAGACACTCTAATGTACTTGTCCTCTTGCTCAGTTGTGCACCGTGACCTCCCACTCCTCTTTCTATTCTGGTTAGAGACAGTTTGAGCTGTTCTGCGAAGGGAGTACTACACATTGCTGTACAATATCTTCAGTTTCTTGGCCATTTCTCGCATGGATTAGCCTTCATTTCTCAGAACAAAAATAGACTGACGAGTTTCAGAAGAAACTTCTTTGTTTCTGGCCATTTTGAGCCTGTAATCGAACCCACAAATGCTGATGCTCCAGATACTCAACTAGTCTAAAGAAGGCCAGTTTTATTGCTCCTGTAATTAGCCTTTTAAAATGATAAACTTGGATTAGCTAACACAAAGTGCCATTGGAACACAGGAGTGATGGTTGCTGATAATGGGCCTCTGTACGCCTATGTAGATATTCCACAAAAAAACAACTGTTTCCAGCTACAAGTCATTTACAACATTAACAATGTCTACACTGTATTTCTGATCAATTTTATGTTATTTTAATGGACATTTAATGGACTTTTTCTTTCAAAAATAAGGACATTTCTAAGTGACCCCAAACTTTTGAACGGTGGTGTATGTGTGTGTGTACGTGTCTAGGCATGTCAAGCCTATTTCAGTCTTTCACACTCAAATCAAAACACTTCACCGGTGAATATTGCCATTTTTCATCATCAGAAAAAGACAGTAAAAAAAACACACAGTAAACTAGGTCCACGGCATCGCGGCATATAAATTGTGTTTTAATCACACGTCCTCGAGCAACTGGCACAATCAAGATCTGCTCCTTGAGATATTTTTGGAGTAGGTAGGAAAGGAAAAGGGATACCTAGTCAGTTTTAGAACTGAATGCATTCAACTGAAATGTGTCTTCCGCATTTAACTCAACCCCTCTGAATCAGAGAAGTGCGTAGGGCTGCCTTAATCGACATCCACATTGGAACAAAAGAGGCTGACAGAAACAACAATATTTGCATTCAATATTTTTCTCTTTCCCACAGATCTGGGAGATGGATGGATTTTCACCGGACTCCTCATTCAATCCGAGGGGCAGCCATCTTCACAGGTGTCAGGGCAAGGAAGAGAAACAAAGACCTGACCTGCAGCCACTGCTCCTCCAGTGTACTGAAATATGCCCTTTGGAGCAGCCCTGAGGGGTGCACATCAGAGCTGTTCTGAATAGTAAAGAATGGGCAGGCCTGGAAATGTCCAAAGTATTTGGCAGAGCCAACAAAAACTAACAAGAGCAGAGCTATGCCAGCAGATTGTTAGCGCCACACACATCCATACTAAAATAAAAACCCTTCAGAGAGAAGCTAAATTAAGCACATCTCCTTCCCCTCAGTACAAACATCCAAAACAACATAGTTGTCCATCCGTTAAACTGCAGAGGGACCATTGAAAGACAAGTGTACTCCTCTTCCCTCCCTCCTCTCTAGAGAACTGACCCAACATGCAGTAATAAATGAATGCGTGTGCTGCTCAGTTGTGGCGCCCCAGGGAGCACAATGGAGATGACTGGGCTGATAAAAGATCCTTCTCTGCACAACAGACAACACTCTTTCTTTCCCTTTAAACCTCCACACAGCAAGCTCTTATTAGGCTGTTTTACATGAGTAAAATGTGTTGTAAGATCTATCTCTCTTCAACATTGGATTGGCATCTTTTCTGTTTACAATATCCTTACATTAGCCTTAGATGTGGTGTGACCAAAGCCACATTCCTGCTTTGTGTGTACAGCTACTAGCATTCCGTAAATACCATATTACAGACAAACAAATACAGGAGCTTCTCATCTAAACCACATTGTACACTTGATTATTGCAACGGTTCACAATTGTGTGGACATTTTAAAAGCCTTTAGTTTTCAATTTGGCTAACAGAACAACATGCTGTTTTCTGGTATTAAGGTAATGAAGGTACTTGCAGGGACATGGGGTGTGCCATTGTCTTTACACTGTACCATAAGGTGTGTCTCACACACTACCTACAGAGGTGGCTTGCAAAAGAGAGATTTAAATCTAGGTCTTTTTACAATGCAAAAAATGTGTGTCCTGGAACTAGTATACGTCATCAAACTAGTGTAGCGTAAAGAGGCCCGCAGTCCAGCTGCAATATAGAGGGGCTGATAGTGTGTATGGTTTCATAATAGCCACAAGAGTAAACACTTGAAAAGTTTGAATCATACTGATACTAAACCAGAAGTTGTTGTTTTTTTACTTTTGTTTCCGGGCTTCATCTGCTTGAGAAACTTTTTCAATTTCATCAGAAAGACGGGGAACTGACTGGCTGGGAGCCATGATTGCAAAGTGGAGCCTGCAGCCTGTAGCCTTGGAGTCACCTGCAGCTGAGTGGAGGCTGGAGCAGAGGGAGGGAACAGGTAGGGAGGGCTGGTAATGCCCAGGGGAGAGAGATTGAGGGAGATGAAGAAAAAGACAAAGTGACAGAGAGAGGGAGTGACTGCCATAGGAGGCAGGCCCACTGGGGCCTGGCAGATTCACCACCAAACAATTACCCTCTCAGACAGACATACCTCTGGTCCTAATTTCTATGCAAAAAAGGATCAGTCGTTCTTTGAGGGCGGGAAAAACCCTGCTGGCATTTATCTGTGGAGGATGCCCCTGGATAGGAGAGCGACTCCACCACCGGCTTCCAGGGCAGCCAGGGGGAGGAGGGTATTTGCATAAGGATAAAACCCTATGCAAGCAGTTTAATTTTGCAATCGCGTCCGTTCGCTTGCTTGGAATAATGTTTTGTGCATGGCCACAGGAAGATTAGAATTGGTTTTCTCAAATGTCCTGATAAAGAACAGACTGACAGAGTAACTTGTCCCCCTCCAACATGGGGAGAATAGTGCAGGGCCTAACCCCCCCCCCCCCCCCCCCCCTCTTTCTCTCTCTCAAAGGGATTACTGGCCCACTGTTTTGTTTACACAGAAATGGCACTTGCTCAAAATTAAAAGACTTTCTCAGGCCGTTAATCTAATGAGCGCGGAAGGAGAAAATGAGCCGCCACCATTTCTGCTGCCGACATAAAAGAATATAACTGATTTTCATGTTTACCACCAACAATGCAATAAGGGGGGTTAAAAAAATGACAAACAAAAAAGTGCTTAACATTTCCAGGGATTACCCCAATTTGACTTGGACGGTTTGACTGAGGAAAAGGGCAAACCCATCAGCCACTTGCACGGAGGAAAAAGGGAAAGGTGTTAAGCAGCTGATCACCGCCACTAAAACACACACGTTGTCAACATCTTCTGTGTTGCTTCACACTTTTACTGCCAGCACGCCAAGGAGAGGCTCCATCCCACTGCCGTCCACACACACACACACACACACACACACAGTCTATTTAATGCTCCAGCCCTGCAGGTTATTACCGGAGCCCACCAGGGCTGGATTGGCTGCCATCACGCCATTTAGCTTCCACTTCCAGCCCACTTCAAGCACAACCTGTCATAATGAAGGAGGGCCACGGGCCGGCTGTGTGTCTGTGTGCAGGTGTGTGTGTCATGGCTCAGACTCAGGAGTTCAATCTCCCAGCCAAAGAGCATGAATAAAGATGGTCTCTGTCCATCAACCACTGTTGCTGTAGAAAGAAAGAAATGTGAGAGGATGGAGGGAGGAGGGAAAAGAGAGAGAGCACCGGGCCAGACCTCCATGATGAGTTAGGCTCGTTTCTGCATCGTTGCTCCTGCATATAAAACATTTCACAGAAGTCATGAGAAGAGGGATTCACCCCCCCCCCTCTTTTCTATCCTCCTTTTTAAATGGGAAGATGCGATAAGCTTTCTGATATTGCCTCGGCGACACAAAGTGCAGGGCGATGCTTTATCGTGTGCTGGAGGGCGGAAGGCGCTTAGATGCCATGATAAGGCTTACAGTGCGTGCACACACACACACACAGAAAAAAATAACTACGGTGGTTGTAGCGAGTGTTTGTTCCAAACAGTGGGAGTTGACCTGCAGGTGAAGGCTGTTCTCTGCCAGACTGGCTGCTTGTCATTTAGGGGATGAGGGAGAAACTAAGGGAGCTATCTGGTTAACACTATCACCTTCTAAGCTCTCACAGTGAATTGATCTCCCCAGAGTTCACAGCGTCAGTCAGCATGACAATCAACCCCTGCCCTGAACCTTGTAATATTTGACATTATACAACCAGCACTTTAACTATCACCATTATCACCACTGGCTTAGGTATTGCTCTGAGGTCTGCAGCACTCAAGAAGCTCCTTTTCATGATCTTTTATAATAATCACCCATTTAACCAGCTCTGTAACCTTCGATGAATGCATAAAAAGGTTCATTGAAAGAAACACGAGTCCCTCATTTATCTCTTGTGAGCAGCAGAGGCAATCTTAAACATGGTCTGAGTGGGCCGTTGCTTGGACTGTATTCTTCAGTCTTATTTGTATTATTGTTTCATTCACTTCTCTTTTTGACCTGCACTGTTGGAGCTCAGAGCATAAGAATATCACTATATCCTGCAATTACATCTGTGACTAAGAAGAAGAAAAAAATACATCTAATTACATTGTTTTAAATTATAAACCAACGCCATCACACAGGCTTAGTACTGCTGTTTCAACTTATTGGACCATGGCAGGTATTCTACTCAGGTTAGCGTGAGCGTGTGTCTGTGTGTATACATGCGCACACTCTCGCTATCCTGTCTCACCTGTAAGTTCGTGATGGATCAGCTCTGCGAAGTTAGGGTCGTCCCCCCACCAGAACAGCCAGAGCTCTCTACGTCCAGGCCTCTGGCTCCGCCGCCACACGCTCAGTATGTCCGCCTTGAGGCAGCGGCTGAAACTGCACAGGATGGGGTCCTCCTCGGTCACGGGGAAGAGGATCGGCGCAGAGGTGGGGCCCTGCCACACGTACCGCTTCCATTTGATCCCAGTCAGATCAGCCTGGGAGGGAGAGGGAGAGAGTCAGCCACTGCCACAGGAGCCAGGTACCCGTGGGTAAACATTTTAACACTAGAAAGGCCATGGGGATCATTTTGAAATTGCCCCCTCCATATATTTAACATACGTACTGTATATTGTTAGAGTTTCGAGATAAAGAACAGAATGTGTTATAAGCAGTTTTAAGAGGAAATGTCATTTTTTCAGTGGGGTGCCAAAAAGTGACTTTTTTCAAATCCTCCTACATTGTTACATGCAGGTAAGATGCTTCTATATAGTATCAGAAAGTGCAGATTTTGAGGTTTCCAAAACAATTAACATTGGCAAATATCAATATCAAAATTGAAGAGATATTGAAGTGATATCAAAATATCACTTTTTCCAAGAACAACCACTATTCAATGCGCTCCACCAGTGAACAATCGGCAACAGAGAGCTATGATCCCTTATTGATGTCACTTGTTAAATACACTTCAATCAGTGTAGATTGAGACAATTGAAACATGGATTTGTGCCATTCAGAGGTTGAATGGGCAAGACAAAAGATTTAAGTGCCTTTGAATGGGGTATGGTAGTAGGTGCCAGGCACACCGGCTTGTGTCAAGAACTGCAACACTGCTGACTTTTTCAAACTCAACAGTTTCCTTGTGATTCAAGAATGGTCCATTGAGGCTGTTCTAAGGGCAAAAGAGGGGGATGTAATGCAATATTAGGAAGATGTTCCTAATGTTTGGTATACTCAGTGTATTTATTAGACTGTTAGAATGTTATTGGCCTGAAGGCAGGTCCAAAGAGGCCCGGATTTCTAGTGTTACAGTAAACGTTAAACAAGCAGAAGCATTCATTCTCCTTTATGGAGCCTCCGCCTCATCAGGAGGAACACTTACGACAAGGAGACACACAGGCAGGCAACCACAGAATTAGAAAAACAAAGAGAGATAGAGGAAAAGGAGATGGGAAAACAGAGCGAGAGTGAGGAGAAAGAGACAGAGATAGAGGCAGAGGGAGGAGAGAGATCGAGGAAGAAGATAACAATATGGAGGGAGGAGAGAGGAGAGATAGCGGAAGGTGAGAGATAAAGGAAGATGTAGTGTTGGATTGAGATGATAGATAGATAGATAGATAGATAGATAGATAGATAGATAGATAGATAGATGTAACAAGAAGAAAGGCTTCAATATAAACAGAAAGAATTGTGGCTAAAAAGAGAAGCAGCAAAAAAAGCCTTGGCTTGTTTTTGTTCCAATTGTGTGCACTTTAGCTTCAGGTGCTTTCAATCTCAACATGAACAACATGAACAACATGAACAACATGTTCAATGCTCTCAGAACAAAACCTCCCTAATGCTTGTAAATGGGCTCTGACCACCTTAATCCTTTTTAATGATGAGTGCTTTGGGGAGTGTGCTCTATATAAGCCAACATTGTCCGGCTTTTATAGAGAGAGGGAACACAACTCAGAGAAATTCATTGGTTGTAAATCACTAGCAGCAGCACAGAGTACTACAGGGTTATGAAGTGTTTAACCAGGAACATTACGCTCCACTGCTACAGCTGCCTGCCTACCCTTGGCGGGTGGCTGAGGCTCACCAGAAAGCAGGCCCTACGTACAGCATTTAACACCATAGTACCCTCCAAACTCGTCATTAAGCTCGAGATCCTAGGTCTCGACCCCACCCTCTGAAACTGGGTCCTGGACTTTCTGACGGGCCGCTCCAAGGTGGTGAAGGTAGGAAACAACATCACCACCCAGCTGATCGTCAACACTGGGGCCCCACAAGGGTGCGTTCTCAGCCCTACCCTGTACTCCCTGTTCACCCATGACTGAGTGGCCACATGCACGCCTCCAACTCAATCATCAAGTTTGCAGACGACACTACAGTGGTAGGCTTTATTACCAACAATGATGAGACGGCTTACAGGGAGGAGGTGAGGGCCCCCGGAGTGTGGTGTCAGGAAAATAACCTCTCACTCAACGTCAACAAAACAAAGGAGATAATCGTGGACATAAGGAAACAGCAGAGGGAGCACCCACCCCCCCATCCACATCGACGGGAGAGTAGTGGAAAGGTGGAACATTTAAAGTTTCTCGGGATACACATCACGGACAAACAGACAGCGTAGTGAAGAAGGCGCAACAGCACCTCTTAAACCTCAGGAGGCTGAAAAAATGTGTCTTGTCACCTAAAACACTCACACACTTTTACAAATGCACAATCGAGAGCGTCCTGTCGGGCTGTATCACTGTGTGGTACGGTAACTGTTCTGTCCACAACCGCAAGGGTAGTGCGGTCTGCACAACGTACAGGGCAAACTACTAGCCCTCTAGGACACCTACAGCACCCGATGTCACAGGAAGGCCAAAAAGATCATCAACGACAACAACCACCCGAGCCACTGCCTGTTCACCCCGCTATCATCCAGAATGCAAGGTCAGTACAGGTTAGAGGTCGACCGATTATGATTTTTCAACGCCGATACCGATACTGATTATTGGAGGACCAAAAAAGCCGATACCGATTAATCGGCCAATTTTTATTTATTTATTTGTAATAATGACAATTACAACAATACTGAACGAACACTTATTTTAACTTAATATAATACATCAATCAAATCAATTTAGCCTCAAGTAAATAATGAAACATGTTCAATTTGGTTTAAATAATGTACTGCAGCGCCAGCTGTGCGCCCAGGCTCTGTCGTAACCGGCAGCGACCGGGAGGTCCGTGGGGCGACGCACAATTGGCCTAGCGTCGTCCGGGTTAGGGAGGGCTTGGCCGGTAGGGATATCCTTGTCTCATCGTGCACCAGCGACTCCTGTGGCGGGCCGGACGCAATGCACACTAACCAAGGTGGCCAGGTGCACGGTGTTTCCACCGACACATTGGTGCGGCTGGCTTCCGGGTTGGAGGCGCGCTGTGTTAAGAAGCAGTGCGGCTTGGTTGGGTTGTGTATCGGAGGACGCATGACTTTCAACCTTCATCTCTCTGGAGCCCATACGGGAGTTGTAGCAATGAGACAAGATAGTAGCTACTAAAAACAATTTGATACCACGAAATTGGGGAGAAAAAGGGGTACTTTTAAAAAAATAAATAAATAAAAAAATAATGCAAAAACAAAGTGTTGGAGAAGAAAGTAAAAGTGCAATATGTGCTATGTAAGAAAGCTAGCGTTTCAGCTCCTTGCTCAGAACATGAGAACATATGAAAGCTGGTGGTTCCTTTTAACATGAGTCTTCAATATTCCCAGGTAAGAAGTTTTAGGTTGTAGTTATTATAGGAATTATAGGACTATTTCTCTCTATACCATTTGTATTTCATTAACCTTTGACTATTGGATGTTCTTAGTATTGTTCTTTAGTATTGCCTGTGTAACAGTATAGCTTCCGTCCCTCTCCTCGCTCCTCCCTGGGCTCGAACCAGCAACACAACGACAACAGACACCATGGAAAAAGCGTTACACATGCAGAGCAAGGGGAAAAACTACTAGATGGCTCAGAGTGAGTGACGTTTGAAACGCTATTAGCGCGCGCTAACTAGCTAGCCATTTCACTTCGGTTACACCAGCCTCATCTCGGGAGTTGATAGGCTTGAAGTCATAAACAGCACAATGCTTGACGCACAACGAAGAGCTGCTGGCAAAACGCACGAAAGTGCTGTTTGAATGAATGTTTACGCGTCTACTGCCTACCACCGCTTAGTCAGATACTTAGATACTTGTATGCTCAGTTAGATTATGTGCAACGCAGGACACGCTAGATAATATCTAGTAATATCATCAACCATATGTAGTTAACTAGTGATTATGATTGATTGTTTTTTATAAGATAAGTTTAATGCTAGCTAGCAACTTACCTTGGCTTACTGCATTCGCGTAACAGGCTCCTTGTGGAGTGCAACGAGAGAGAGGCAGGTCGTTATTGCGATGGACTAAATTAACTGTAATGTTTAAAAGATTGGATCCCCCGAGCTGACAAGGTGAAAATCTGTCGTTCTGCCCCTGAACGAGGCAGTTAACCCACCGTTCCTAGGCCGTCATTAAAAATAAGAATGTGTTCTTAACTGACTTGCCTAGTTAAATAAAGGTAAAAAATATATATATTAAAAAAATTGGCAAATCGGCGCCCAAAAATACCGATTTCCGATTGCTATGAAAACTTGAAATCGGCCCTAATTAATTGGCCATTCCGATTAATCGGTCGACCTCTAGACTGAAGGCTATTCCATGCGAGAAATTGCCAAGGAACTCACGATCTTGTACAGGTGCATCAAAGCTGGGACCAAGAGACTGAAAAACAGCTTCTATCTCAAGGCCATCAGACTGTTAAACAGCCATCACTAACATAGAGGCTGCTGCCAACATACAGACTCAAACCTCTGGCCACTTTAATAAATGTACTTAATAATGGTATCACTAGTCACTTTAAATAACCCCACTTTAATAATGTTTACATATCCTACATTACTTATATCATATGTATATACTGTATTCTGTACCATCTACTGCATCTTGCCTATGCCCGTTCGGCCATCACTCATCCATATATTTATATGTACATATTCTTATTCATCCCTTCACATTTGTGTGTACAAGGTAGTAGTTGTGAATTTGTTAGATTACTTGTTAGATATTACTGCCCTGTCGGAACTAGAAGCACAAGCATTTTACTATTCTCGCATTAACATCTGCTAACCATGTGTATGTGACCAATAAAATGTTATTTTATTTGACGTACAACCAGGCAGCGCTTCCTGTGTCCATGTCCTACACTGAGGCCATACACTGTCTCTCACACACACCACCCACCTCCGAATACATCATGCCTTCCAGTGTTTTAGGCTTACACTCAGTGCCCATGTCATACACTGAAACACCGCAAAGACCAACACTACCATCACAAATTATGTTGCAATATTGCCTTACAGTCCTTCTCTTGATGGAGCACCTATCTATCCTTGCAGCATGGCAGACAACTGATTTGTGTGAACTGGGCCTAGTACAGATTCTTGAGGCGTGCCATTTTCTGCTGCCAGGTGATATATACAAGTTGACCAACTGGCACTTTGACTTTGTTAGAAATAGACAATTACAATTAAATTGGCGGGTAAATTTAAATCAATTTAAACACTACGAACGTGAGCGAATTATTAAGCCTAGCCTGCCTAGCCGGGTATAAACTGGGAGATTAGTGGTGGGGGGTGGTGTTGTCAAAACAGAGCGCTCTGTGGTGTCAACTGGACCCAAGCTGGATCACAACAACAAGTTAGTTATCCATTATAACATGGCAGCCAGGAAGGCTATACGCTGGCCACAATGGCCAGTCAGAATGCTACAGATATCAAAACGCTACAATGATCTGACTAGAATATGATGAGCAACTGTAACTACAAAAATATAGATTTTTTAAAATAGATTTTATACCAAATATTGAAAGCTCAAAGGCTGTTGAGTTTAGTGACACAATCTATCAAATTTACAAGATATGACTACAAAAAAAAGACTTTCCTCAACACTACTCTTTCCCACGTGTCCCTACATGTTTTTCATTGCTAGGATTTATTGTGATTGGCAGGCACACCAACTCCCAGCTTCTTCACTCATTACCAATTCATCAAGCAACATCATAGGAAATGTCTCACATCAGGAATTTTGCTCAAGGGCATTCAAACGCTGTTCCAGTCAAGACACCATTCACAAGCCCATATTAATTTATCATATAGGCCTATAGCCTACCGGTTCATCAAGTATGCACTACTGTACTACTAGCTTATTCTTTTCACCAGTATACTACTACTGTTGCTGCAGTTTCTGTTTCTGAAACTTCATCCGCCAAACCCTCTCTCTCTCATGGTGGCAGACATAGTGGTGTGAGGAACTACCTGACACCTGCGTCTTGCAGAGAAACATCTGTGCTGCAAGGAAAGAGAAGGGAGGGGAAAAACTGTGTGAAACCAGATCGTCTGCAATTATAGAAACGGATTGTTTCTGAAACGGGTGGCGCTGGGACTGTAAGCCTGCATATATGCCCATCTTACTTATTCTTCTTCAGAAATGCATTTTCGTCGCACAATCCATTCTTTTGATGACAGCTCTGAATTGTTTTCATGTTTGTTTCTGTCAATGTTAGGCTTTTCAAAGCCGCGGAATGACCGCTCTCTCTGTCAAAGATCAAGTCCAAGCTTTCAATCCATAAACTAGGCTATTCTCTGCTAACACTATCTGGCAATCTTCCAGAGGCAGATTGCGCCAGCAAAAGTCTGTGTGCCTTCTGCGGTCAATCAATCAATCTATCTTTTTAAAATCTACATCTGAGTTACAGTCTGAATGTGTCAGAGAAACCTGTGTGCTTCCTTCAAACTGACAAGACTAGCTGTTAGTATAATGCTCAGGTATGTAGGCAACTGTGTATGCAAAATTTCCTCCCACCAAAAGTGCAAGAACCGGGGTCGAGTTAAGGTTCCTTTTTCAGATGCCGAGGCCTTCAGGCCAAACTCCCATAGCGGCTATAAGGGAATCTGAGGGCAAAGCCATTTGACGGACTCAGAAAGTTGATGTAAAATCTGTCTGGGATTTGCGGGTTACGACCCCTCCTTTCGTCAGATGCTCAGCTTCGCTCACCTTCCCTCTCACAGCTTAGAGCTCCAGGTCCCATTGTGGAACACACTAAGTGCCAACAGCTGCCTTCCCTTCCCTTGCTTTCCCTTCCTGCCATTCTCCCTCCCAGCGACTTCAGATTCCCCTACAGCCGCTTTATTCCAAGTGCATTAGCTCAAATGAGCAAAAAGGTGTAATGAGTTTGCACTCAAAAAGGATACTGCATAAAGCTTACTTCATTATTCGATTTTCAATAGTTCAAATGAAGAAGATTTTGGACTTACATGCACTTTAAGCACTAAAGATTTTGACATGCAAACCTTTGCACTACCCTGCCAACTTTTTGTAAATATTCTATATATATTAGTGATGGGGGAAGAAATCGATAGTTACGTATCACAATTTTATTTTTGGACAATATTATATCAATATTTGACTCCAAAATACTCCGGTATTTTTCATCATAAAGCTTGTTCTCCATCTTCTTTGTAAATAGTGAGCCAACATGTTTTCAGAACTTTTGTATTTATTTCCCTGACTGATCAAAACGTGTTTCTCGTGCTCGCGCGTCTCTCTGCAGCAGACATATAGTGAGGAAGATGTTTGGAGCATCAAATCACAATATATTTAGAATCATGACAATCACAATACATATCCTAGCAAGTACAAATCTGTTGCTTTTTTCTGTTGTTGTGTTTTACATTTTAATGTGATCTTGTCTGTACGTACTTTGACTGCTGCTAAATTTATGTCCTCGAGGACATTAAAGTTTTCTGAATTTTCTGAATCAGAGACAAGCAACAGGTGAAGTTGCTCAAACCATCCCCGAGCAGACAGATAGACACCCCACCACCACTACTAGCATCTCTCTCTGTCACAGTCTCACCCTCAAACTGCAAAACATGAAACTAGTCTGTTTGCATCTTGGAAAACTCTGGAGAAATGCAAATCCACTCTGTCTACTCTCTCCTCTCGTCCAGTCTTTTCATCAGCACGGCATTTGTCGCTGCCGCAGTGTTTGTTAACATATCCTGACAAGAGACATAGTCTAGCAGGGCCATTGTGACGTGACTATTGATTTATGAAAATAATGTGTTATAACACATACCAATTAATCTACAAACAAACTTCAACACCCAGAAAGCTGCTCAACTTAAAAAAACAAATGAGAATTATTCATTTAAAAAAAACTTTGCAATAAGACTCCTGAGAACTATTAGTTATGGGAAAAGTGCCATGCTGTGTTCACTGCATTCTTTCAGCCTAAAACCACAATGCCTGTTCAGAGTGTGAGTCATACAGGACCGTGAACAGCAACACCGGTGTCATGCTCATCTCAGTCTGCAGTAAAATGTCTCCCTACTATTGCAATACAGCAACCAGTCATTCACTACTAGCCTGTCCTGTTCATTCAGCTTTACTGTCAAATGCTTCGGAAAAGGACGATTTAAGTCCATCAATATTTATCTATTGAACATTCATGAAGGGGAATTGTTCACATCTGTCATACAGTACATACTGTACAGAAAAAATGCAATGAATTGCTGGAAACATATAGTTGGTGCACTACTGAGAAGTTCTTAGATTGGTCTAGCTAGTAGTAGGAGTGCGAGGGACAAGAGGGAACGTCTGAGCTTTTTCCTTGAGTCTATTATGTACTTTTGGTTGTGTATTTATGATAGCTATATAATTCAATTGTTTTACGACTGACTAGCAACAGTATCAATCAGCACTATGAGAACTAAGACATACAAATAAATACACAGATATAAAACAAAACAGTGAATTGCATTAATTTGTCATGAAAAATGATTTCAACTTGAAAACTTGCCAGACGGGAAGTAAGTACTACATTCTAAAGAGATGCACTAACAATAACCAAGAGTACATTGTTGTTTCTTAATATTTCAGCTCTTTAAGCTGAGCACGAGCCAAGAATGTAAACAACAAATGATTGGAAAGCAAACTTGACAACTTTAAAGGAAAAGTATAAGCCCGCAAATATGCTACAATTTATCAGTAGCTAAACTCTTCATTGGCTACTTAAAAGAAACAATGTAGCAATCAATGTATCTTCACAACTACACTGGCCCACTGACAACAACAACACGATAGAACATGGAAGTTGAAATTAGAAGCCAACGTTCACGAGCCTTTACTTTCCATGGTCGAATGCCAAATGTTTCTGCCGTTTAGCTAGTTTGCTATTTGTACAAATGAACAACATTGTACGGTAGTTAGCAGGCTAGCCAAATGCTTGGGTTTATTTTAAGGTCACATAAATAAGCTACACAACGCATGCAATAAAAAGCATAACGATATAGAACGTTAATTTAACCAAGTAAACAACTAGACAAAAATGTAATCATGCATGGTATTCAACGTTCGGTTAGATAGCTAGTTAGCTAGGATGTTTATCATCACCACACGTTACATTAGTTGCACTTTTTTTTTTGCCTAAAACTCTCAGGGGTGGAATGCATTGAATATGATCAAACTGAAAATGTGTGATGGCAAACAGCATGCATGCAGCTGCAAGTGACAGATAACACTATTATTCTTTAATCTTGCACAACTTCAAAGTATGCAAATAAACATTGCCTTAGTGAATGATGTTTGAATTGCAGTGCTCGACAGGCCCTGCCTGCTTTTCCATTGCTGTGGCTACTAACGTTAGCTCGCTCTCTTCAGCTAGTTAAAAATGGCTGCTTTTCCTTTAGTTTTAAATCTCTTACCAGACAGAATAGATTGGAGTGGCAATCCTCCAAGCTGGCCCCGTTTGGTACAAAACAAGAACTCATCCTTTCACAGCGAGATCGAACATTCCATCATTTCAGTTCCCGGGAAAATAAAGACAGATTTTCAAATGTATTTTGCAAGATGTATAATAAGGTAATAAACGATAATTATTTTTAAAACAATTGGCTGGAGAATGTTATTCAACAACCCTTCGAATGCTATTGTCCGCCCTAAAATAAAAGCAGTCAAAATATCGCCTTCACAACCTCTCTATCGACCTCTAGAATACAAATGAAATAAAACATTTAAATGGAGCGAAAATGCTCTTAAAACAAAAAGAAAAGGAGAGCAAAGAAGCAACTACCCCCCTCCCCCTTAGCTTAAAACGGTTTTAGCTAAAAACGTTACTCTACTCCTCCATCACCATCAAAATCAATCTAAAAACGAATAACATCCTTAAAATCCAATCGGAAATTGGCATATGCCTATCTCTACGGTAATTTTAACCATTATTTCGGTCTCTGATCCTTCTGGTTCCATTTGAATTCATGGATTCCTTTCTTTAATGGCGGCCACAGGGAGAACTCTGCCTCCAAAAGCCTATTGGCTCATTGTGGTCATGAGGGCTGTAATAACACTGTAACAGATGGGTATTGCCGCTAGGCGAGAGCAAGAGGCGCTACTGAGCAACCAGATTCTGTTACTAATGATCAAACCTTTAAATTGACCGACTTTCACAGTGCACCACCTAGTGCATACACAAAGAAATGTATCCATTCCTCGCATCAACATTTACATCATACACGGTGTGTGGCCTTGCAATCACAGCAAAGCCCTAAAAACTTTCACCTAATCGAATGTGTCTGTGTAGGCGGGGATACAATGTAACACTATTATAACACCATTGTCATGCTGTAGTAACATAAAGCACGCGCGACGCTAATACAATTCACGAGTTACCCAGGCCACAAGTGCCATGAACTGTGACAAATCATTGTTGCGCCACTCTGAGAAGAAATTATCTTAACAAATGTGCTGTCAAACGTTCAAGATTATTGAATATATTCGGTCATGATTAAGTAGCTGTTTGACTCAATAATTTAAACCCAAAAGGTGACTGCACTTGTTATTTTAGAAAAAAAATGTTTATACAATTGATACTGAGCTTTTCTCTTTTATTTGTATGAAAATGTGTTCGGTTAATACTTTTCAGATGATCGATTGTGATTAATGCACGGAATTCTGAGAAGCCAAATCTATGCAAAGTATTTAGCCCAATTTACACCTGCTGTGACATATATTGCATTATTTTATGGCAGGTTATGACACCTACACATCCCTGGCCCCCCTGCCAATAAGTTTTCTTTCATTTGAAATTTTGTTTCCTTTTTTTCACCTTTATTTAACCAGGTAGGCCAGATGAGAACAAGTTCTCATTTACAACTGCGACCTGGTCGATAAAGCAAAGCAGTGCGACAAAAACACATAAACAAATGTACAGTCAATAACACAACAGGAAAATCTATGTACAGTGTGTGCAAATGTAGAAGATTAAGGAGGTAAGGCAATAAATAGGCCATAGAGGCGAAATAATTACAATTTAGCATTAACACTGGAATGATAGATGTGCAGATGATGATGTGCAAGTAGAGACACTGGGGTGCAAAAAAGCAAGAAGATATATAACAATATGGGGATGAGGTAGTTGGGTGTGCTATTTACTTTGTAACTTACGTTGTACTTTGGGTGTGCTATTGACCTTTTTCTATTTACTTTATTGTTGTTGTTGTTGTGAATCCTTTACATGTAATGAATCCTTTACATCATTTCTAGAAAATACACTTCATGGCACACTTTCAAGAAACATTATGACCATCATAATTATATAAGCCAGATAGGCCTATCACGTAAATGCCCTTATGTCAGTCATCAGTCAAAAAGAGGGTGTCTTGTCCTTCTCCTGAAATCTGCACCTGCATTCATCCCAGTCATTGAAACAGAGCATTGGGGGGTAGGTGCATGTCTGACATCAATGTGTGCACAATTACAATGATGGTACATTTCCAAAAACATACTGTTGACAAGTAGACTATGGTGTAATTGAATGTTTTGCCATAAAAGTCATAAAAGTATGAAAGAATCAATGTTCATCATTCATTTAAATGACAACTGAACAGGTAAAGAGGTATGCTTAGATAATCTATGCAGAAAAATATACATGTTTTTTTTTTACATAGAATTAATGATTATGGCTCTAGATTGCAGGAAGAAGCTATTTCACATACTTCCTGCCCCCTCTACAATAATCGGTGCATGATGCCCCTGCCCATTTTTATGTCTATCTCCCACCAGACAGCACTGATAATCTCTCTCTCCCTGTTCCTCTCTCTTTATCATCGCTCCCACGAGATATGAAAAACAATTGGGTAACGATAAAGTTTCTGTGGGATTGTTAAGAGTAAAACATTTGACATAACATTGTAACTAATGGGAAACTAACCAGATTGTTATTATATCTGCTGATATTTTGCATTGTTCTTATCTTGTTAAATCTCTACGGACATCTGACCGACATGGTCTACAGTCCCTGCCTGTCTGTGCACCAAAATAAACTGTGTGCAGCGTGTGTTAACAGGTCTTGCTGTACTTCGACTAAATCCTGTGGAAAGAAAGTGAAAAATACATAAGAGGTTTTGCCTGTGAGGCCATGATCTGCATTTAATGAAAGCATGTGGTTAAACAAGACAGGAGAACAGCAACAAGAGGAACAGGATATTGTAGCATTGATCACCAAATGAGTGACTGTGTGTGAGCTAAACAGTGTAGAGTGAATGGAATGCCAGATATCTGGAGGTCTGTAAATAGCCTGAATAGCTTGAGAGTGTTATAATA
Source organism: Oncorhynchus mykiss (assembly GCF_013265735.2). Lineage (NCBI taxonomy): Eukaryota > Metazoa > Chordata > Actinopteri > Salmoniformes > Salmonidae > Oncorhynchus > Oncorhynchus mykiss. The sequence continues at coordinate 33,534,975 of NC_048576.1, forward strand.
ATGGGATTCTTCGATGCTCATTGTGGTCAAAACAGCTGGAAATCAATTGTGAATTATTATCAAATTGATATTGATTTGAAAACTACATGTATTCAAATCTGGATTTATAGGCAAGGATAAGTCATGGAATGTGAATTACAGGGAAATTCTATGTCATTGGAACTGATTTGGAATTGGAGCCAGATTCCAGATTTTTGTTTGTTGACCAGGTTGTTTTCTGAACGTGTGTGTGCAACCAGCAGAAAAACAATCCAGACTCTTTAGTCAACAGTGTGATCTTAACCCAAGACAGGATGAACATTGCCGTTAATGAAGAGTCAAGTGACAAATTTAAAAAGATTTCTGTAAATCAATCAAATTGACCACCCAGGAAAGTGTTCACTCTCTCCTCAGACGTACACAGCTGTTCTGAGAGCCAAGGCATCAGCATGTGTGCGTGTGTGTGTATGTGTGTGTGTTGCTGTGTTGTGTGAATGCGCGTGTGGGCACATAGTTAGCATTGAAGGCCAGGCAGGGAAGGAATGGAAGGTCTATAGTTCAACAGCACAGCTCTTGTTTACAGAGGCTAAGTGGTAATAGCCCTGTCGTAAGTTCTGCACTGGACGAATGGCTTGAGTAATCAAGAGGGTCAACACCATGTTCAAATAGATTAGCACACCTCTAGTCCCAACCCCCACTCACACACACACACACACACACACACACACACACACACACACACACACACACACACACACACACACACACACACACACACACACACACACACACACACACACACACACACATAGCTCACAAACCCAATATAGTATGATGGATTGTGAAGAGCTTGTGATATCAATAAGAACAAACAATTATCCCATCTATTTGCCCACAATGATACTTGGACCTGACTGCAAAGTTATTAAAATTTTAAAAGCCCTGGTGACAGTCAAGCCTTTACTGCTTGTATTTAAGAAATTATGTTTGAAACGGCACAGAGGGCTGATCTGAAAAATGAAAGCTCACAGGACTCAAGTATTAATTTGTTTTTCCCTTCTTCAATGGTTTTCAAGTCAGCCCTTGAGGGATCCATTTTCAGAGAATGTAGGTTTATTATATTCTTCAATGGCCTGGTATGCACATGGTTTGTTAATTCACAGATGAATAGACCCGCCATAATTATACGCATACTAAAACCATATGCACATTTGATAGCCTCTAATGTAGCCAGCAAATATACCTGTGGTAATGTGGTGAATTAAGTCAACACTATATGGGGCTCTTCTTGAATCAATTCACATTATGTCAGTAGCTGAATTAAGATAATAAAAAGACAATAATCCAAAATAGGATTTGTGTCCTGTATACAACTGTGTTCTGAGAGCGCTGTAGAGTGTTGGGAAAGCAGATCCCCTGCTGTTTCAAAGGCACGTTGCTGATTGAGGGGTCAAACACAACCTTTCCACCCAATCAGCCTAATGTCCTGATAGTGGCTCAGGTTTTGTGGTGATCAGTGTTTTTTAATCAATTATTTGGTGACGTGATTATATTTAGTATAGTTTTATCTAAAAGAGATAACTTTTTTAATGTTTTATTTTGTATTTTTTTATTAAATTCACTGAGGACGATGGTCCTCCCCTTCCTCCTCTGAGGAGCCTCCACTGCTCAGGTCAACAAGGGAACCCAAAGAAAACCATCATTCTGGAGAGAGACCTAATATGGCTAGCCTTTCTGGGAGTAATTGCAGGTCTGGCTGTCTTCCTTGCAGGGGGACATGTGATAGACACATGGTGGAGCTGTACAGGGCCAGACTTACTATTCCACCTCTTCATGTCCAACACAACAATGCTGCTTTGTAAAGGGCCTGTGTGGCACAGACACCAGCTATTGGCTAAAGGGCCTGTTTTGAACTGTGTCAGATTGTGTCACTTAGGCAGTTGGGCAGAGAGAGCAGTGTTCTACTCTTTCATCTGAGTCAAAACCACGGCTGCCAGGGTCTTTGTAGTTTGAGAGAATAAAGTGGTTTGGCGGCATCACTTGTTTTACAACTCTGAAGCCTCTGTGTGTGCGTGCATGTGTACCTCTAGTCAGCTCTGTGTTATGGCAGCACCCTACACCCTACTCCCAATGCAGTTGAAGCAATGGGGCCACTTGTATGGGCTGTGGTTCACACAGTGCCTGTGCAGGAACATTCTAGAGACACAAATAAAGCTGTGGCCATCCCTTTGTTGTGCTGCTGACTATACAAGAGCCTTTCTGCAGGGCTGCCGCCCAGAGAAAAGATGGCACGTATCCCCACTGGTAAATGATCTGACACACTTTTATCTGCTGCAGTCTTCACAGACCCTCGTTGTAAGACACCCTTGCTCCCTCTCCACCTCTCCCCCCCCCCCCCTCCCACTCTTCCTTCTCTCTTTCTCGCTCTCCCTCTCTCTCACACACACGTTGTGAGCAGATGGAGGAAAGGTGTCTATATCGAGGATTTTTTTTCTCTCTCTTTAATCAGCCTCCAGCCTTCAGAAAACAGCATGGGATTAATAAATTCAATATGAATTGTAAGCTAATGAAATGAGCTCCCCCACCTCCCTGGCTCCCTGTCTGCTGCTGCAACTGGAAAGGGAGCACAGACTCTTTTCCTGAAACCTACCAGGCAAGAATGAGATCATTGTTTAAATTAGGCCGTCAAACACAGAAGTCAGCGAAAAACATTAACTAGACGACTGTCAGACAGTCAGAAGAACCTGAGCTGTGTGAAGGAGTGAGCTACAACATGTCTGACGTTTCTCTGTGACAGTGCTTTGTCAGTTTCTCAACGGTGAAACTTGGTAATAGTTTATTCTAGATGACCTCCCACACTGCATTTTATTTGAATAAATCACCAAACACAAAAAAAACCCACATGAAATCAACAATCAACAGCTTGTTTTTTTCAGTGTGAAATTCCTCTACATTTACACAAATGTTTTAATTATTTGTAACTATTATCATTTATTTGTGAGCTGGCGATTATACAAGGGGAACATGCAACAGCTAGTAGAGAGAGTGTAATAACCCCCAACCACAGATCTACAACAAGAAGGGTTCTAAAATCCTGACATCTAGAGCATTAGCCAATGTGGCCAATGCAACAACAAAGGACAACCACCACAGAGAAACAGTCAGGTTTGCACACACTACAGTTTCCCCTGCATCTGATTTAGGCAGCAATTAGACCAGAGCCAGGGGGGTGGGAGAGAGCCCTGGCCCAGCCGGGGTTAAACCCAAGGTTAGGTAGGAATGACAGGGTGGTGGTGTATATCCTAGAGCAGGGATGGGAAACTAGCCCTTTTGAAGGCCCTCGAAAGGGAACTCAGTCGGGGTCTCAACTTACTTTTGCGAGGTAGAATAGTAAATACACAAGGTGCACTTTAGAAATTTGGTTGTGCATCAAGTGTTTTTCTCTTGTTATGTCAGTCACTGATAGTCACTCAATTAGCTCATGTCAGCAAATATTTTTGTTATTGGTAAGTTAGTCTAGCAACCAGTTATCTAAACTTGTAGTAATCAAGATTGCATTAGAGCCTGGGGGGCCCCCACTTTTTTTGTTCGTCAGTCTCACTCAGATATCATATTAAAAACGGCAAATATTTCTCTCCAAACTATGGCAAAATGTGTAGAATTGCACAAAATGAACACCAAAAATTAAACATTTGCACGTGTAGAATTTCAGCCAACTAGCTTTAAAAAAGGTGTACATTTGCACAAAATTAACACTAACATTGAAAAATGTTCTCTCTGTGGGGGGACTACTTGCGGCCCTTCATGATGAGTTCAGATTTTTTGTGGCCCCCACCCCCATCAAAGTTGCCCATCCCCGGCCTAGCGCCTCTATGAAATTCTTGCCGTAATGAAAAGAGCTATGCAAATTAACTCTATTATTATTAACATCCTGTCTCATGATGATGCCTGGAGGGCTGCTCCACTAGCACTCCATACATTAGACCTAAAGGACCCTCATTCAACAGCCATGTTTCCCTTCAAAGGCTTCATGTAAAAAATGTATGTAGTTCTGTCCTTGAGCTGTTCTTCTCTATTGATGTTCTATATTATGTCATTCTGTATTATGTTTCATGTTTTGTGTGGACCCCAAAAAGAGTAGCTGTTGCTTTTGCAATAGCTAATGGGGATCCTAGTAAAATACCAAATACCAAATCTCTTAATTGCTTAATTGGAAGCTGTCCTCTCTCTGGGAGGGTAAGCACCAAGTCACCAGAGCACCAATGTGTTCCAGATGTGTCTTCTTAGCTGATTAATAGGCAGTCATTTCCCCAGGCAGCAGGGCTCATACAATTCCTTTAGACCTCCAGGCTGGGTGTGAATTGCATTCTATACCCTTGAGGTTCCTGCATGGAAGCTCATTACATTAGAAGATCATACACAAGGTAGAAGAAATGCAACACTTGCAGAAAAGGCTTAAACTTGGTGTGGTATGGTATGATTGATCTGTATCCAATTCCATATTTCAGACAAACAGAAGATTATAGTCAAGATTAAATATTGGTTTGATGGATGGATGTTTAATAGAAAGTGAACCAGTGGAATGTTAAGAGAAGGTGAGTAGCAAAGTAACAATAATTTCTGGTTCAGAGGTGGTCGTTATGAGACTGCCCTGCTGGTTTTCTGGTTCAGAGGTGGTTGTTATGAGACGGCCCACCTAGTGCTTCCGCTAACTGAGTCCAGGATGGTATTCATTAGGGCACAAAGTAGCAAAAGGTTTTGCAACGGAATACGAAAACATTGTATTTTTTTATTGGACAAGTTCAAGAAAGTCCATCCCTCTTCCAGTCTCTCTTCCGTTTGGTGCCTAATGAATATGACCCAGAAGTCAGCCAAGCAGGCAACATGACTCACCCGGCCCCCCAGACAGAGACATCCCCATGGGGCACACACCTGGCCCGGTACTGGGAGGCCCTGGAAGTTCCTGGAACACCAACACAGAACATAGTTACTAACTTCAGCCTCTAAGGGCCTCAATACAGCTGTAGAGAAACAGACAGAAAACACACTATCAAGGATATATCCATCAACTTGTTATAATATCAAGCTCAATATTTCTGGGGAAAAGGCTAGGTGAACGTGGCCATATTAGTTATTGATCAAAATGTTTACAAAGGCTTTTGGCAGAGGTGTGTGTATATAGCTGAATCTCATGATGGTTCCTTTAATTATTTACAGATATACAGACACTGAATCGAAAATAGCTTTTATTGCATCCTTGGCAGAAGAGTAAATTGTTTTAATATCAGATGGTTAAAGTAGACTTATATGAAATTATACTGATTACTAAGACATCTGCTATTAAATGGGGACACCAACAATATGTGCATTCTATATGCCATACTTTCATCAGGAGAGCATGTATGGCTGATACAGGCCCTGATCTGCTGAGGTAGCAGTCTTCTCCATCAGCATCCAGGAGAGGATAAACGTGAGAATGTGTGAACATCTGTATGAGGGCATTAGACGTGGTGCAATGAAGTGATTATGCCCTCGAAGCCTGTGTTTGGAGGATATATTGGTACGGGCGTTGTTAGGCCCGAGACCAAGTCGAGCCAATATATCCTTCAAACACCGGCTTCAAGAGCATTATCAATTCTATACAACAGGTTACCAACATATTCAAATAATTATTGATATATTTTCACCAATGTTTTTTATTTTGATGATTTTGTTCATACTATTTCATCCTTCCACAAGATACAGTACCGACACAAATCTAGGGTTGCTACCCAAACCGGCTAGTCGTTCCTTCTAATGGTTCGGTTGCCAGAGACGCGACCCAGTCGTTCAGTCTTTTTGTTCCGTATCTATGGACGCAACCAAGTTGTTCGTTCTAAATATTCCATTTCCATACTGGCTGGCAACGATCTTATCCCTTGCATGCTAGCTAGCCAACTACGGCTAACTTACAGTCACGGCAAACAGTGCAGCCAGAATAACAGCAAAGTAGCTGCATTTGCATTTGTTTAAGCTGTTTTCTAGAGACATTTATTTGGATACATCCATAACAATGAGAAAATTATGCCTGATTTCTCCTGGCATAGAAAATGTGCTCTCTCGTCAGGACACTGTTGTTCAGAGGAGCTAGCCAACAACACAGCAAACACAATCACTTCAAACTGAAGCTGGAAAGACTGCAAACTAGCTGCACTTCTTTTCGTTTTACCTGTTTCTATTTGTATATATCCATAAAAATGATGCCAGTTGTTGATTCATGATTTCGACTGGCTGAGAAACGCTGCCTGTCTGTCTCATCCCGACACCCGACACGTTCATTACTATGGTACAGCTGGGGATCGAATTTCAATATTGAAACACTGTTGCAAATGTTGGAGAGACAGACAGCAAGGTTTATTCAAATGTCCACTGTTGAAATTCAAATGTTTGTCTAAAATAAATGGGAGATAATGTCTAGATTTTTTTTTAGTGGAGATCAAGTTTATAAATTGCCTGGCTGGGCTGATAAGACAGCGGATTGTGCAGTGAGATGGAACCAATAGGCATTTCAACGTCATTGTTTTAGCCGGTGGCATAGACACTACTTGTGGCATAGACACTGGCTGGAATGTGGTTTAAACCAATCAGCATCCAGGATTAGACCCAACGATTGTATAATACGCCATAAACGGTCTCAGCATGCACTCTTGCAAAGCAATTTACACACTTGCTCAAAGCTTATGAATTATGTATGGTTTGCATCTGCGCTTGTGTTTACAGTATGGAGTGGTGGAGTGTGCTGCTCTGGATTACGTTATGGTTGAATGGTTTATGGTTGAATGGTTTATGGTTAAAGACACTTCTCCCTCCCCCATCCAAATGCTACACTCCAATCTGAGCAGCATTGGGAGGTACAGTATTATGAGGTAGGCTACCTCTCCTATCATCTTCTGTCCTCACCTCTCTTCTCCTCTCTCTCAGTTCACTCTGCCCTTTCTCTTTCCATCTGATTCCTCTCTCTGTGGTGCTGATGATGAGTCACTCTGTCCAGACAGCCAATGGCCTCAGAGGAATACAAGCCCACAGGGAGGCTGGCTGGAATCCTGCCCCTCTGTCATGCTATGGCCTTTACAACTGCCCACTACTATTTGCCACTCACTACAACACACACTACACCATACACACACACACACACACACACACACACACACACACACACACACACACACACACACACACACACACACACACACACACACACACACACACACACACACACACACACACACACACGCACACAGAACAGTACCCACACACACACACACAGAACAGTACCCACCAGGCACCCACCCAGCCCAGGCCTGACTACCATTCCTTGACACAGGGGCCTCAATCCATAGTCTACTAAGGGAAGTAAAGGGAGAGAGGAATAAGAGAACAGGTCCCAGAGAGCTTGTGAATGCGATTTCCATGTTTTTCTACCATCTCTCTCCCAGTCGGGAAGCTTGTATGTGAGGTCCACTGACTGCATTCACTCAGGGTGGATTCCTGCCGAGACCCAGGAAACTCTATCTGCACAGTAAAGAGAAGTCTGTGGCCCAGAGTTAACCATTCACAGCCCAGCCTGGCCTGTCACACTATGGAGCTCACATTACTGTTGAACCAAATGTGTCACTGTCATTGAGTGTCTTGTTTCTTGCTTGGAGAATTCATAAAACAACTGTTTCATCGAGTCGTGGCTGAACAATGACACAGATAATGTAGAGCTGGCGGGATTTTCCATGCACCGGCAGAACAGAAAAGATACGTCTGGTAAGATGAGGGGTGGGGGTGTGTATCTATTTGTCAATAACAGCTGGTGCGCAATGTCTAATATTAAAGAAGTCTCTAAGTTTTGCTCACCTGAGATAGATAAGCTTATGATAAGCTGTAGACCACACTATCTACCAAGAGAGTTCTCATCTATATAATTCATAGCTGTCTATTTACCACCACAGACTGATTGTGGCACTAAGACCGCACTCAACCAACTCTATAAGTCCATAAGCAAACAATAAAATGCTCATCCAGAAGCGGAGCTCTTAGTGGCCAGGGACTTTAATGCAGGCAAACTTACCTAACTAATTTCTACCAGCATGTCACATGTGCAACCAGAGGAAATAAAACTCTAGTCCACCTTTACTCCACACACATAGATGCATACACAGCTCTCCCCCACACTCCATTTGACAAATGTGACCATAATTCTATCCTCCTGATTCAAGCTTACAAGCAAAAACTTAAGCAGGAAGTACCAGTGACTCGCTCAATACGATAGTGTTCAGATGACGCGGATGCTAAACTACTGGACTGTTTTGCTATCACAGACTGGAATATGTTCCGCGATTCTTCCGATGACATTGAGGAATACACCACATCAGTCACTGGCTTTATCAATAAGTGCATTGAAGACGTCGTCCCCACAGTGACTGTACGTACATACCCCAACCAGAAGCCATGGATTACAGGCAACATTCACACTGAGCTAAAGGGTAGAGCTGCCGCTTTCAAGGTGTGGGACTCTAACCCGGAAGCTTACAAGAAATCTGGACGCTTATAAGAAATCCCGCTATGCGGGACGAACACTCAAACAAGCAAAGCGTCAACACAGGATTAAGATTGAATCCTACTACACTGGCTCTGATGCTCATCGGACATGGCAGGGCTTGAAAACAATTACAGACTACAAAGGGAAACAGATGTGAGCTGCCCAGGGGTGCGAGCCTACCAGATGAGCTAAATGCCTTTTATGCTCGCTTCAAGGCAAGCAACACTGATGCACGCACAAGAGCACCAGCTGTTCTGGACGACAGTGTGATAACGCTCTCGGTAGCCGATGTGAGCAAGACCTTTAAACAGGTCAACATTCACAAAGCCGCAGTGCCAGATGTCATGTACTGTCATGTTGTCTTGTCTCTGTCCTTTCCCTTCACCCTGTCTCCCTCTGCTGGTCGTTGTTATGTTACCTTTTCTCCCCCTCTTTTCCCCAGCTGTGCCCTGTCTCCTCCTAACTACCTCGTCACCCCGTTCCCCACCTGTTCCCTTTTTCCCTCTGATTAGGTCCCTATATCTGTCTCTGTTTCTGCTCCTGTCCTTGTCGGATTCTTGTTTGTTTGTTTGTGTGTCTCATGCCTGAACCAGACTATCATCGTGTGTGCTGCAACCTTGTCCTGTCCTGTCGGAATCTACCTGTCCATCTGAGCCCACGTATGTTCGTCATTAAAGTACTCTGTTTGTTAATTCGCTTTTGGGTCCTCATTCACGCACCATAACAGAAGAATCCGACCAAGAATGGACCCAGCGACTTCGGATCCTCTCCACTCAGCCGTCGAGATCCAGGGAGCGATGCTAGGCAGACACAAGCAGGAATTGTCTGCTGCTCGACATGCCGTTGAGACCCTGGCCACCCAAGTCTCCAACCTCACAGAACAGGTTCACCATCTCCGCCTCGATCCACCGGCCACTTCCAGGGCTTTCGAATCTCCGGAGCCCAGAATCAATAACCCGCCGTGTTACTCTGGGGAGCCCACTGAATGCCGCTCGTTCCTCACCCAGTGTGATATTGTGTTTTCTCTCCAGCCCAACACTTACTCCAGGAGCACTGCTCGTGTCGCCTACGTCATATCTCTCCTTATTGGACGGGCTCGTGAGTGGGGCACGGCAATCTGGGAGGCAAGGGCTGAGTGTATTAACCAGTATCAAGACTTTAAGGAGGAGATGATACGGGTTTTTGATCGATCTGTTTTTGGGGAGGAGGCTTCCAGGGCCCTGTCTTCCCTATGTCAAGGCAATCGATCCATAACAGACTACTCTATTGAGTTTCGCACTCTTGCTGTCTCCAGTGGCTGGAACGAGCCGGCCTTGCTCGCTCGTCTTCTGGAGGGTTTCCGCGCAGAGGTAAAGGATGAGATTCTCTCCCGGGAGGTTCCTTCCAGCGTGGATTCCTTGATTGAACTCGCTATTCGCATTGAGCGACGGGTTGATCTTCGTCACCGAGCTCGTGGAAAGGAGCTCGCGCTCTCCGTCGCCTCCCTCTCCGCATCACTACCATCTTCCTCTGCCGGCTCGGGTGCTGAGCCCATGCGGCTGGGAGGTATCCGCATCTCGACTAAGGAGAGGGAACGGAGAATCACCAACCGCCTCTGTCTCTATTGCGGTTCCGCTGGTCATTTTGCCACTTCATGTCCAGTAAAAGGCCAGAGCTCGTCAGTAAGCGGAGGGCTACTGGTGAGCGCTACTACTCCTGTCTCTCCTTCAAGATCCTGCACTACCTTGTCGGTCCATCTACGCTGGACCGGTTCGTCAGCTTCCTGCAGTGCCTTAATAGACTCTGGGGCGGAGGGCTGTTTTATGGACGAGACCTGGGCTCGGGAACATGACATTCCTCTCAGACAGTTAAAGGAGCCCACGGCCTTGTTCGCCCTGGATGGTAGTCCTCTCCCCAGGATTCAGCGTGAGACGCTACCTTTAACCCTCACTGTTTCTGGTAATCATAGTGAAACCATTTCTTTTTTAATTTTTCGTTCACCTTTTACACCTGTTGTTTTGGGCCATCCCTGGCTAGTTTGTCATAATCCTTCCATTAATTGGTCTAGTAATTCTATCCTCTCCTGGAACGTCTCTTGTCATGTGAAATGTTTAATGTCTGCTATCCCTCCTGTTTCCTCTGTCTCTTCTTCACAGGAGGAGCCTGGTGATTTGACAGGGGTGCCGGAGGAATATCACGATCTGCGCACGGTGTTCAGTCGGTCCAGGGCCACCTCTCTTCCTCCACACCGGTCGTATGATTGTAGTATTGATCTCCTTCCGGGAACCACCCCCCCCCCGGGGTAGACTATACTCTCTGTCGGCTCCCGAACGTAAGGCTCTCGAAGATTATTTGTCTGTAGCTCTTGACGCCGGTACCATAGTCCCCTCCTCCTCTCCCGCCGGAGCGGGGTTTTTTTTTGTCAAGAAGAAGGACGGGTCTCTGCGCCCCTGCATAGATTATCGAGGGCTGAATGACATAACAGTGAAGAATCGTTATCCGCTTCCTCTTATGTCTTCAGCCTTCGAGATCCTGCAGGGAGCCAGGTTTTTCACTAAGTTGGACCTTCGTAACGCTTACCATCTCGTGCGCATCAGGGAGGGGGACGAGTGGAAGACGGCGTTTAACACTCCGTTAGGGCACTTTGAATACCGGGTTCTTCCTTTCGGCCTCGCTAACGCTCCAGCTGTCTTTCAGGCATTAGTCAATGATGTCCTGAGAGACATGCTGAACATCTTTGTTTTCGTTTACCTTGACGATATCCTGATTTTTTCACCGTCACTCCAGGTTCATGTTCAGCACGTTCGACGTGTCCTCCAGCGCCTTTTAGAGAATTGTCTTTTCGTGAAGGCTGAGAAGTGCACTTTTCATGCCTCCTCCGTCACATTTCTCGGTTCTGTTATTTCCGCTGAAGGCATTAAGATGGATCCCGCTAAGGTCCAAGCTGTCATTGATTGGCCCGTCCCTAAGTCACGCGTCGAGCTGCAGCGCTTTCTCGGCTTCGCGAACTTCTATCGTCGTTTCATCCGTAATTTCGGTCAGGTGGCAGCTCCTCTCACAGCCCTTACTTCTGTCAAGACGTGCTTTAAGTGGTCCGTTTCCGCCCAGGGAGCTTTTGATCTCCTCAAGAATCGTTTTACATCCGCTCCTATCCTTGTTACACCTGACGTCTCTAGACAGTTCGTTGTCGAGGTTGACGCGTCAGAGGTGGGAGTGGGAGCCATCCTTTCTCAGCGCTCCCTCTCTGACGACAAGGTCCACCCATGCGCGTATTTTTCTCATCGCCTGTCGCCGTCGGAACGTAACTATGATGTGGGTAACCGCGAACTGCTCGCCATCCGGTTAGCCCTAGGCGAATGGCGACAGTGGTTGGAGGGGGCGACCGTTCCTTTTGTCGTTTGGACTGACCATAGGAACCTTGAGTACATCCGTTCTGCCAAACGACTTAATGCGCGTCAGGCGCGTTGGGCGCTGTTTTTCGCTCGTTTCGAGTTCGTGATTTCTTATCGTCCGGGCTCTAAGAACACCAAGCCTGATGCTTTGTCTCGTCTCTTCAGTTCTTCAGTAGCCTCCACTGATCCCGAGGGGATTCTCCCTGAGGGGCGTGTTGTCGGGTTGACTGTCTGGGGAATTGAGAGGCAGGTAAAGCAAGCACTCACTCAAACTCCGTCGCCGCGCGCTTGTCCTAGGAACCTTCTTTTCGTTCCCGTTCCTACTCGTCTGGCCGTTCTTCAGTGGGCTCACTCTGCCAAGTTAGCCGGCCACCCTGGCGTTCGGGGTACGCTTGCTTCCATTCGCCAGCGTTTCTGGTGGCCCACCCGGGAGCATGACACGCGTCGTTTCGTGGCTGCTTGTTCGGTCTGCGCGCAGACTAAGTCCGGTAACTCTCCTCCTGCCGGCCGTCTCAGGCCGCTTCCTATTCCCTCTCGACCGTGGTCTCACATCGCCTTAGATTTTGTCACCGGACTGCCTTCGTCAGCGGGGAAGACTGTTATTCTTACGGTTGTCGATAGGTTCTCTAAGGCGGCTCATTTCATTCCCCTTGCTAAGCTTCCTTCTGCTAAAGAGACGGCACAAATCATCATCGAGAATGTTTTCAGAATTCATGGCCTTCCGTCAGACGTCGTTTCGGACAGAGGTCCGCAATTCACGTCTCAATTTTGGAGGGAGTTTTGCCGTTTGATTGGGGCTTCCGTCAGTCTCTCTTCCGGCTTTCACCCCCAGTCTAACGGTCAAGCAGAACGGGCCAATCAGACTATTGGTCGCATCTTACGCAGTCTTTCTTTTCGCAACCCTGCGTCTTGGTCAGAACAGCTCCCCTGGGCAGAATACGCCCACAACTCGCTTCCTTCGTCTGCGACCGGGCTATCTCCTTTTCAGAGTAGCCTCGGGTACCAGCCTCCGTTGTTCTCATCTCAGTTCGCCGAGTCCAGCGTCCCCTCCGCTCAGGCTTTTGTCCAACGTTGCGAGCGCACCTGGAAGAGGGTCAGGTCTGCACTTTGCCGTTATAGGGCGCAGACTGTGAGAGCTGCTAATAAGCGTAGAACGAAGAGCCCTAGATATTGTCGCGGTCAGAGAGTTTGGCTCTCCACTCAGAACCTTCCCCTTAAGACGGCTTCTCGCAAGTTGACCCCGCGGTTCATTGGTCCATTCCGTATCTCTCAGGTCATTAATCATGTCGCAGTGCGACTTCTTCTTCCGCGATATCTTCGTCGCGTCCACCCGGTCTTCCATGTCTCCTGTGTTAAGCCCGCTCTTCGCGCCCCCGCTCGTCTTCCCCCCCCCCCATCCTTGTCGAGGGCGCACCTATCTACAGGGTCCGTAAAATCTTGGACATGCGTCCTCGGGGCCGTGGTCATCAGTACCTAGTTGACTGGGAGGGGTACGGTCCTGAGGAGAGGAGTTGGGTTCCCTCTCGGGACGTGCTGGACCGTGCGCTGATTGATGATTTCCTCCGTTGCCGCCAGGTTTCCTCCTCGAGTGCGCCAGGAGGCGCTCGGTGAGTGGGGGGGTACTGTCATGTACTGTCATGTTGTCTTGTCTCTGTCCTTTCCCTTCACCCTGTCTCCCTCTGCTGGTCGTTGTTATGTTACCTTTTCTCCCCCTCTTTTCCCCAGCTGTGCCCTGTCTCCTCCTAACTACCTCGTCACCCCGTTCCCCACCTGTTCCCTTTTTCCCTCTGATTAGGTCCCTATATCTGTCTCTGTTTCTGCTCCTGTCCTTGTCGGATTCTTGTTTGTTTGTTTGTGTGTCTCATGCCTGAACCAGACTATCATCGTGTGTGCTGCAACCTTGTCCTGTCCTGTCGGAATCTACCTGTCCATCTGAGCCCACGTATGTTCGTCATTAAAGTACTCTGTTTGTTAATTCGCTTTTGGGTCCTCATTCACGCACCATAACACCAGATGGATTACCAGGATGTGTACTCAAAGCATGCGCGAACCAACTGGCAAGCGTCTTCACTGACATTTTCAACCTCTCCCTGACCGAGTCTGTAATACCTACATGTTTCAAACAGGCCACCATAGTCCCTGTGCCCAAGGAAGCGAAGGTAACCTGCCTAAATGATTACCGCCCCGTAGCACTCATGTCTGTAGCCAAGAAGTGCTTTGAAAGGCTGGTCATGGCTCACATAAACAGCATCCTCATGGATACCCTAGACCCACTCCAATTCGCATACTGCCCCAACAGATGACCAAATCTCAATCACACTCCACACTGCCCTTTCCCAACTGGACAAAAGGAACACCTGCTGTTCATTGACTACAGCATAGCGTTTAACACCATAGTGCCCACGAAGCTCATCACTAAGTTAAGTACCCTGGGACTAAACACCTCCCTCAGGTGGTTAGGGTAGGCAACAAAATGTCTGCCACGCTGATCCTCAACACTGGCGCCCCTCAGGGGTGTGTACTTAGTCACCTCCTGTACTCCCCGTTCACCCACGACTGTGTGGCCAAACACGACTCCAACACCATCATTAAGTTTGCTTATGACACAACAATGGTAGGCCTGATGCCTGACAACGATGAGACAGCCTATAGTGAAGAGGTCACAACAACCTCTCCCTCAATGTGAGCAAGACAAAGGAGCTGATCGTGGACTACAGGAAAAGGAGGACCGAGCACACCCCCATTCTCATCAACAGGGGTGTAGTGGAGCAGGTTGAGAGCTTCAAGTTCCTTAGCGTTCACATCACCAACAAATTAACATGGGCCAAGCACACCAAGACAGTCGTGAAGCGAGCACGACAAAACCTATTCCCCCTCAGGAGACTGAAAAGATTTGGCATGGGTCCTCAGATCCTCAAAAGGTTTTACAGCTGCACCATCGATAACATCCTGACGGGTTGCATCGCTGCCTGGTATGTTAACTGCTCGGCCAAGCTTCCTGCCGTCCAAGACCTCTATACCAGGCAGTGTCAGAGAAAGTCCCGAAAAATTGTCAAAGACTCCAGCCACCCTAGTCATAGACTGTTCTCTCTGTTACTGCACGGCACCGGAGCACCAAGTCTCTGTCCAAGAGGCTCCTAAATAGCTTCTACCCCCAAGTCATAAGACTCCTGAACAGCTAATCAAAGGGCTAACCAGATTATTTGCATTGCCCCCCCCGCTCCCCCCCCCGGAACGCTGCTGCTACTCTCTGTTATTGCTACTCTCTGTTATTATCTATGCTGTCACGACTTCTACCGAAGTCGTTGTCTCTCCTTGTTCGGGCGGTGCTCGGCGTTTGACGTCACCGGTCTTCTAGCCATCATTGATCCATTTTTCATTTTCCATTGGTTTTGTCTTGTCTTCCCACACACCTGTTTTCAATCCCATTCATTACCTGTTGTGTATTTAACCCTCTGTTTCCCCTCATGTCTTTGTCAGAGATTGTTTTATTGTCAGTGTTGTTTATTGTTGTGTTGGTGCGCGACGGGTCCTCGTACCCATGTTTGTTCATGTCTGTACTTTTAGTGTTATGGAGCATGTTCCGTGGACATTTATTAAAAGACTCCATTTACACTCCATTTTTGACTCTCCTGCGCCTGACTTCCCTGCCACCTATACACACGGCGTTGACATATGCATTGTCACTTTAATAACTCTACCTACAAGTACATATTACCTTAATTACCTCGACACCGATGCTACCGCACATTGACTCTGTGCCGGTACTCCCTGTATATCGCCCCGCTATTGTTATTTACTGCTGCTCTTTAATCATTTGTTATTCTTGTTTCATACGTTTTTTTTTAGGTATTTTCTTAAAATTGCATTGTTGGTTAAGGGCTTGTAAGTAAGCATTTCACTGTAAGGTCTACTACACCTGTTGTATTCGGGCGCATGTGACAAATACAATTTCATTTTATTTTATTATATTTTATTTGGTCAGTCTTCTCGAAGGGGATGAGACGGCGCATGGACCGGCTCTGAATAATTTTACTGTCTGGTGTGAGTCATCCCATCTAATATTAAATACATAAAAAACAAAGGCCATGATGATTGACTTTCAAAGGAACTACCATGCACACACCATCACTGATAAAAGGTGAGCCCATTGAAATAGTGGAGGAGTACAAATACCTTAGGCTAGTCATTGTGTTTTGTCCTATATTTATATTGTATTTCTTTTTTATTTTTAATCCCAGGCCCCCGTCCTATTAGGAGGCCTTTTGCCTTTTGGTAGGCCGTCATTGTAAATAAGAATTTGTTCTTAACTGACATGCATAGTTAAATAAAGGTTAAATAAATCAAATTAAAATTGACAACAAGCTGTCCTGGGATCAGTGTACTGATGCTATTTTTAAGAAAGACCAACAGAGACTGTATTTCCTACGGAAACTGTACTTTTTTAATGTTGATCTAACCCTCATGGTTCTCTTTAATAAATCATTCTTTGAGAGCATTCTGTCATACTGCTTGACCTGCTGGTTTGGGAATATTGTCACGTGTGCTCCCTCTCCGGGCTCTAGGTCACCAGGCTGCTCTTTAAGGAGCACACCTGTCACCAGCGTTACGTGCATAATGACACTCACCTGGACTCCATCACCTCCTTGATTACCTGCCCTTTATATGTCACTCCTTTTGGTTTCTTCCCCAGTCGCCATTGTTCCTGTTTCATGTTGGTGCGCTGTTGTGTTTCTTGTTTTGTTTATTTATTAATGAAAGGTATTCACTCCCTGAACTTGCTTCCTGACTCTCAGTGTACATCATTACAAATATCAAGGTTGCACAGAAAAATAGGTTAGGCAAGATAGTCAGGACTTGTGGAAAAATCATGGGGGCAGCAACAGCAAGAACTGTCATCTCTCTACCTGAGTAGAGCCCTTCATAAGGCAAATAAAATAGAGGTTGACTCTTCCCATCCACTCCACCCTAAATTCACTCTGCAACTTAACACGTTGGACTAATTTCATTTATGAAATTACACTTACCCTGCCCATTTGTTTGTAAATATCCGTTGCTATTTCTTTACATTTTTTTTATGTTACATGTTTTATGACTGCTGCAAGATCAATTGCCTTTTTGAGGACATTACATTTTTCTGAATCTGAATCAGAATTTTTTTTGGGCCGAACACCATTTTTTTTCTAAAAGTTTACTAAGTATCGGTTGCAGGCTGATTGACCAGCTATTGGAACCAGTAAAGGGTGCTTTACTATTTTTGGGTAGCAGAATGACTTTGCTTCTCTCCAGGCCTGAGGGCACACACTTGTAGGCTTAGATTGAAGAGATACTTATAGGAGTGGCAACATAGTCCGCTATCATCCTCAGTCATTTTCTATCCAAGTTGTCAGTACCAGCTGGTTTGTTATTATTGATAGACAACAATAATTGTTTCACCTCTTCTACATTCAAAGTTACAATGATTATCTTTCATAATTTGGTCAGGGTTCGTGCCGTGGGAGCGATCTTCATGGGCAATACTCAGCCTTGTCTCAGGGTACTAAATTGGTGGTTTGAAGATAGTGGTGAGGGTGCTGTGCTTTGGCAGGGGGTGGGATTATATCCTGCCTGGTCGGCCTTGTTCGGAGGTATCGTCGGACGGGGCCATAGTGTCTCCCGACCCCTCCTTTCTCAGCCTCCAGTATTTAAGATGCAATAGCTAGGATCAGTCTGTTATATCTGGAGTATTTCTCCTGTCTTATCCAGTGTCCTGGGTGAATTTAAGTATGCTCCCTCTAATGCTCTATCTCTCCCTCCCCTCCCGGAGAACTTGAGCCCTGAGACCATGCCTCAGGACTTCCTTGGCTGATGACTCCTTGCTGTCCCAGTTCACCGGGTCGTGCTGCTGCTCCAGTTTCAACTGTTCTGCCTTCGGCTATGGAACCCTGACCTGTTCACCGGGCGTGCTACCTTGTCCTGGACCTGCTGTTTTTGACTCTCTTTCTCTACCGCACCTGCTATCTCTAACTCTGAATGCCCGGCTAGCCAACTGTTGCACCCTCTACAACCACTGTGATTATTATTATTTGACACTGGTGGTCATCTATGAAAGTTTGAACATCTTGGCCATGTACTGTTATAATCTCCACCCGCCACAGCCAGAAGAGGACTGGCCACCCCTCAGACCCTGGTTCCTCTCTAGGTTTCCTCCTAGGTTCCTGCCTCTCTATGGAGTTTTTCCTAGCCACTGTGCTTCTACATCTGCATTGCTTGCTGTTGGGGTTTTAGGCTGGATTTCTGTACAGCACTTTGTGACATTTGCTGATGTAAAAAGGGATTTATAAATACATTTGATTGAGTTATGCCTGGATATGAAGAGTATGTTGAAGGCGTGTCATGCCTAAGTTAGCTAATCTTGCCAATTAAAAAGTGATTGAAGTAGTTGGTAATATCAGAGGGTTTTGTGATGAATGAGCCATCTGATTCAATGAAGTATGTCACTGAGTTTGCCTTTTTGCCCAAAATGTAATTTAATGTGCTCCAAAGCTTTTTACTATCATCCTTTATATCCTTATATTTGTTTGGTAGAACAGTTTCTTCTTTTTGCTTAGTTTAGTCACATGATTTCTCCATTTACAGTATGTTTGCCAATTGGCTGTGCAGCCAGACTTATTTGCTATTCCTTTTGCTTCGTCCCTCTCAACCATACAATTATTAAATTCCTCATCAATCCACAGGGATTTAGTTGTTTTTACAGTCTGTTTCTTAATGGGTGCAAGCTTATCAGTAATTGGTAGAAGCAATTTCCTAAATGCATCAAGTCATGGGTATTTTGACACTAAGATTCAGAGATGGCCCAAAGGGTTTCTCAGGTATGAAAAAGGTACTCCTCGTATTTCTAAAAGGCATGTTTTCATTCTGGTCCTACAAACATGGTTCTTAACCATATGTCATTAGCTTCTAGCATGATATATCCAGAGATCATAATGAACATAAAGTGACAGTATTCAATCTTAAAATAACCTATACTTAACTACATGTATTACAACTCAAACGTACAAGGTCATAAATAGCACAGTGCGTATAAGTTGCTATATAATTATACTGAAACATTAGCCAGCTTTAGATATGCTATTATTTCATTACAGCTGTCAAATCTAGACCAATTATTTGATTTATGGTGTCAAATTAATTCTCTACTATTATATGCACTCTACTGACATGAATAACGGAACTGAAATAGTTGTAGGCATATGTTAACAATGCCTGCAGTTATTTTTCAGACATTCCTCTAGTCTGTCACTGAATATTTAACATCCTCTCGTGATTAGGGCTATGTTTCCAGGTTTGTCTGCTTAGTTTTTTCTCTCTGACTTCCTTCTTCTCCTCTCGCTTTCCTCTTACTTCTTGTCATCTATATGTTCTTTCTTTCTTTCTCGCTCGCTCTCTCTCTCTCTTTCTCTCTCTCTCTCTCTCTCTCTCTCTCTCTCTCTCTCTCTCTCTCTCCCCATAGCTCAAAGGAAACCAATTTAGTGCCAGTTCCGGGAGTGTATTTAGAGGGATTTCTATTGAAGAAATTCATAATTAATGGTGATGTCTACAATTTCTTGGTCGTACAGACTCATTGCTTTTAACTTCCCACCCCCCAACCCTTCACTTCCTATCTCCCCCTCTCACCTCTGCTGGGATGATACCTCTCAACCACCCACTCACTCTCCCCCTCTCTCTCCCTCCCTCCCTCCTTCCCTCTCTACAGAGACAAAGGAAACGCTTTCTGTGTTCTCTTGTGTTTTACAGTTCAGGCCCTAGCAACGTTCAGGATTATTTTACCTCCCTTTGAAATGCAGAAGAAGAATACGTCCATCCAGGTCCAGGCTAAATTAGATTTGCACTGCAGCTTTTGTTTATTTATTTACTTTTCAACAACTGATTAGTCTCCCATGGCATCGGTTTCACGCTAGAGTTAACATTTCCATTTAGCACACTGCTATCTCTATGCTCTATCTGGTAGTCAAGTTAAGTGGCTGTCTCTAGTAGGAATAATATCTGCCCACAGGACTGCAGCGCAGCCACTTCACTGCATGGAGGGGGAAGGAGGGAGAGAGGGTATTCTGAGGGAGAGGGAAGTAGGGAGAGAGGGTATTCTGAGGGAGGGGGGAGGAGGGAGAGAGGGTATTCTGAGGGAGGGGGAAGGAGGGAGAGAGGGTATTCTGAGGGAGGGGGAAGGAGGGAGAGAGGGTATTCTGAGGGAGAGGGAAGGAGGGAGAGAGGGTATTCTGAGGGAGGGGGAAGGAGGGAGAGAGGGTATTCTGAGGGAGAGGGAAGGAGGGAGAGAGGGTATTCTGAGGGAGGGGGAAGGAGGGAGAGAGGGTATTCTGAGGGAGGGGGAAGGAGGGAGAGAGGGTATTCTGAGGGAGAGGGAAGGAGGGAGAGAGGGTATTCTGAGGGAGAGGGAAGGAGGGAGAGAGGGTATTCTGAGGGAGAGGGAAGGAGGGAGAGAGGGTATTCTGAGGGAGGGGGAAGGAGGGAGAGAGGGTATTCTGAGGGAGGGGGAAGGAGGGAGAGAGGGTATTCTGAGGGAGGGGGAAGGAGGGAGAGAGGGTATTCTGAGGGAGGGGGAAGGAGGGAGAGAGGGTATTCTGATGGAGGGGGAAGGAGGGAGAGAGGGTATTCTGAGGGAGAGGGAAGGAGCGAGAGAGGGTATTCTGAGGGATGGGGAGGGAGAGAGGGTATTCTGAGGGAGAGGGAAGCGTAAGGAAAAGAGGAGGGAAGCAAATTCTCAGTCATGAAGATGAAAAATGACAAAGAATGATAGTGGTGAGGGGAACAAGATCTTCTAGTGCAGATGGCCGTGCGGCGCTATTACCACAGACAAACTGTACAACAAACAATATCATAACCCTTTCCCCTTGTCTGATCTATTCACAGCATCAGAGGATAGATTTCTCCTCTCCTCCACAATACACTTGGAGGGAATACTGACTGAATTTACTTTGGACTGTTATAAACAATGTGTCTGCAAAAATAAAACCCCTCACCACCCAACCTGGTCTCAGAGCATTTTGTATTATTCTTTACGTAAATGCGAGACACTCAATTTGTTATGTTTTGTATGTTACATATTAATTTGTGGATGTCCATCACTAATTTCGTATTATATGTTACGAATTTGTAAAACGTACAATATGTTGCGAATTTGTAAACGGTATGATATGCTATGAATTTGCAAAACGTATGATATGTTACGAAGTCTAGCTAGGTGGCTAACGTTAGCTAGGCTAGGGGTTAGGGGTTAGGGTTAAGTTTAGGAGTTAGGTCAAAGGGTTACGGTTAGGGTTAGGGTTAGCTAACCTGCTAAGTAGTTGCAAAGTAGCTAAAAAGTAGTAAATAGTTGAAAAGTTGCTAATTAGCTAAAATACTAAAGTTGTCCGTGATGAGATTCGAATTCGAAACCTTTGGGTTGCTAGACTTTCGCATTTGTCACGTCTACCCCCACTCCTCCTCTCCAGCACTCAACGTTGCCAGTTTATTCATTATTACACTCTCCTGCCACCATCTTTACGCTCACCTGTGCCTCATGAGACTCACCTGGACTCCCTCACCTTCCTGATTACCTCCCCTATATCTGTCACTCCCTTTGGTTCTTTCCCCAGGCATTATTGACTATGTTTCTGTGTTTCATGTCTGTACGCTACTTGTGTTTCTTGTTTAGTTCCATGTAATTTATTAAATTCACTCCCTGTACTTGCTTCCGATTCTCAGCGTACATTTTACAGAGTTATACGTTATATGCCCATCCATTCACCCAGACCAACCACCCTGCTTTTGTGTTTGCCTCAAGTAACCATACCAAACATAACATATCATACTAAATTGAGTATCTCTGATTTACCTACAGAATACTACAAAATGCATTGAGACCAGGCTGCACCACCAGTACCAGTACATCTTAATGACAGGTTACAAATGGCCCCAAAGCTCTGTTCTGGTTATTGGTTGTTCATAAATCAAGGCAGAGTACAGACAAGGGGGTATATATAAGAAGATTGGTTTACTCACTAACCCAGAACAAACCCAAATGACACCAATGAAACTGGGAGACTGAGAGGCTGAGAGGCAAGGCTTGTGATGTAGTCAGACTGGGCCAGGGGGAAGAAAAAGCCCTCCTGCAAGCTCTCTGTCACAGCTATAGC